>NC_139512.1:347466307-347581307 GCF_947247035.1 Vipera ursinii | reverse complement strand
TTCTAATTGTATTCTACTACTGTATTTTGTGGACTTCTTGGTGCTCTCTTGAGCTTGGCTGTTGGCTTGCAGAAGGTTTATTACCCAACTAGGTAACATCATCAGTGCTAGGGATTATGGGGTTTGTTAGCTTACCCTGACAGTTCTGGTGGGGATGTGGTTTTCTCCTTGGTAGTTCCTTCATTTGGGTATAGTTTTCTGCTTGATTGCTTGTCTGGTGTTAATCTCCGTTTATCTGGATGTTGTCTGCTGGAGAGGATGTGCTGTAGTCTTGTTTCCTTCTTGATTTTTTTTTATTGTCTCTTTTGGATGGTGTGTAAGTTCATCCCAGATCTGCTCTTATTCTCTTTCCTTTTTTCCATAGTGACAGTGGCTCAGGAACACCCAAGAGCCCCGATGGAGGGCATTCCTCCCTTGATATGAAGTCAGAGGCTTCCTCGAACCCAAGCTCTCCAGAAATCTGTCCCAACAAAGAGAGGTAAAAGCAAGGTGCAATTTTAAACTCATTGGTTGACGGCCTTCAAATGGAGTCACAATTTTTCTGGGATTCAAGTTAGCGACATCCACTAAAAGCTGTGGACTCACCCTTTCACATGTGGGATGATCCATCACTGAGGTTTTCAGGAATTAAGGGAACCTCAAAAACCGTGCAAGCAAATGGTGGAGGTCACAGCTGATATAGTAGAGGAGACTTTTCTGATTCTCGGGATACATCCTGTGCTTGTTTGGAGTCATCTACTGGCTTCAGGATTGGAGGAACAAAGGGACAAACGATATGAACGATGTCTATTTGTGATGTCTTTTCTGTAACTTCTCCTTTCTTTTCCAGTCTGGGTATAATTTGGCTGTGGGATTGTTTTGCTGGTTTTCTTTCTGGAGTGAGAGGAAGATGGTGCTTTTCCTGTGTTTGTCTTTGCGTGGCCTTGACATTCTTAGCTTTCTAGAAGGCCATGAAAACCTGGGTTTTCTTCCACACATTGAGATTGTTGTGTGTGTGGGGTGTGTGTGTGTGTGTCCTAACATATGTCTGTTTGCTATCTTGGTAAACTTTATTTTTAACAGACCCTCAACATTTTTTTCCAGTTGATTCTGAGTATTTATTGGCTTTTCCTATTTTGTCATCCAGAGTTCCATTGGTTAGATAGGTGACCATATGAATTTGTTTAGTAAACAAAAAAACCCTAAGAATGTACTAAAGATATGTGTCTGCCTTAACAAGCAGACTAGATAGGAAACATGACCAGATAAATTAATTCTATTTTACTGTAAAGCTACATTAACAGAATCTTACAAATCTGAAAGTACAAAACTCTAATCCTAATCCTGAAAAACTGGGAGGGAGAATCCCGTCTGAGCCTTTTGCTCCACCCATTATTTAACTGTGGGCTCTGCCCTCTCTTATCTGACCATTTCCTAGGCGGGCAGCATCTCTTTGCCCTGTCTCTCAATTCCCAATCCCACACTATGGAAGAGATTTAAGAAATTTTGCAAGATTTGAAGGTTGAAACAATGACTGCACAACTTCATCCTTCTTCTTAGGAACTCAAATTAAAGCAGCGCCATTGGGCTCTGATTGAAAAGATGTAGTGGCCACCTTCATCCCAGGAGCTAATGTAAATTGATCAAAAGAAAATCTGGAGAAAAACTCACAATCCTATTAAGGTTCCTTAGGTGCACCATGATCAATATTATGTGTGGGATCACTGGCTAAAAACAACAAAATAAATAAATGTACAAACAAACTTTTTATCAACACAAACACATACAAATGGATGGATGGATAGCATATTGCTGATGAAGCGGTATACAGGTAATCCTTGTTTAGAGACTGCCTTGTTTAGTGACCACTTGCAGTTACAATAGTAATGGAACTAGGACCAATCCTCCTGCTGAATTCTTCTGTAAGTTTGTAAAGCACAGAAATATGGAAGTCAAATAGTCAGCACATGTGTGGTTTCACTATAGACCTCTTTGCTTAACGGCTAAGTGGCTGGTCCAATTGTGGTCACTAAATGAGGACTAATTCTATGCTTTAAAATATAGGAGTTTTGAATCACAAAATTGGAGGACGGTAGAGGTGGAGCATTTCCTATGCCTCCTGATTATTACATTTCTGTTTCTCATTTTCTGCCAGGCCTTTCATTAAACTCAAAGAGAATGGAAAGTCAAATATTTCACGTTCGTCCTCAAGTACCAGCAGTTTCAGCAGCACTGCAGGAGAGAGTGAAAATATGGAAGAATATGAAAGCCTGGTAATGCCTGCTCTTGATTGATCTGAGGTGGCAAAAGTTCCTCAACACTTTTAGCATATTATGTGTTAAAAAAAAGTATCTTTCTCCTCAGCTGCCATCAACACACCTTCATAACTCCTGTTTTCCCTTATGTTTGTCAGCCCCACCAGGTAGGACTGACTAAGACAAGGGTCTCCAAACTTGGCAACTTTAAGACCTGTGGAGAGACGTGGTGGCTCAGTGGGTTAGGACACTGAGCTTGTTGATCAGAAGGTCGGCAGTTTGGCGGGTCAAAACCCGAATGCCGCTTAACAGAGTGAGCGCCTGTTACTCATCCCAGCTTCTGCCAGCCCAGCAGTTTGAAAGCACGTAAAAATGGAAGTAGAAAAATAGGGACCACTATGGTGGGAAGGTAACAGCGTTCCGGAGACGTCCTTGGACAAGCGCTGGCTCTTCGGCTTTGAAACGGAGATGAGCACTGGCCCCTAGAGTTGGAAACGACTAGCACGCATGTGCGGGGGAACCTTTACCTTTACCTAAGACTTTTGGACTTCAACTCCCAGAATTCCTCAGCCAGCCAGGGAGTTGAAGTCCACAAGTCTTAAAGTTGCCAAGTTTGGAGATCCTGACTGAAACATCAAACTCCACAGGAAGATTAGGGCTACTTCATTGAGAGTGGCTACACAACACAATCTTGCAAACTTGAGGATGTTTTACCTCCTCCCCTCCTTATACATATGCAGATTAGGGAGGTGTCTACTGAGCTGCTTGCACATCCTTTCTGCTTGTTTTAGCCCTAAAGTCATTTTTTTCCTCATAGCTTTGATCACAGATCTAGCCTATCTTTCCCAAGGTCATCTGCCTTTTATTTACTCAGAGCTCTTTCTAAACGATAGAGGTTTTATTCAAGAATCAGGTTGCATGAGCAGGTATAAGTTATTTTGGTTTAAGTTACAGGTCAGTGTTCTCTCTTTAATGAAGCTATTATATTTACTTTATTAAAAGGGCTATTCTTTCATTTTACTATGCTTATATATCCCTGAATCTTAAAAGGTCACAGCAATTTACAATGCAGTGAGCTAAGAAATGGCAACATTAACATTTCCTTCCTTCCTTCCTTCCTTCGTTCCTTCCTTCCTTCCTTCCTTCCTTCCTTCCTTCCTCCCTCCCTCCCTCCCTCCCTCCCTCCCTCCCTCCCTCCCTTCCTTCCTTCCTTCCTTTGGATTGGTTTTAACATCAAGGGAAGGAAGTTGGGATTACTGTAGAGACAAATATTATTTTCACTCCTTTTGGTTTATTTTTTGAAAAACGGATTCTGCATACTGCTATGGACTCCTTTAGGGTGGTATACAAAACTGAATAATGTTTCTTTAATTCACAGGGCAGCCAGTCCTCAACTGCATCGCCATATAAACAAGATGTATTTGTTTACAGTCCTTCCCAAAGCATCGAGAATCCAAATTTAGCATCAGCTTCAACCCCTGTTATCATGAGCAGGAGCCCCACTGGTAAGTTTGATTAAACCCTACCTTGATGGGCTTTGTATGACATTGCTGATGAAGATGACCCTCAAGTAGGGTGGCTTAGCATAATCTTTTGGAATAGGAACTTTCTAATCAAATCTATTGCGCTGAGATTTTCCATGTGGTCACCCATCTAAGGCCATGTGGTCACCCATCTAAGGCCAAGACCATGCCTGCTTAGCTTTCAAGATGGAGATAGTCATGCTTCAAATACAAGCAGGGCCTGATGTATGTATTTCTCTCCACATCAGAATATAGGGCCTTCCAAGTGCCTTTAGGGGACGCGGTGGCTCAGTGGGTTAAGATGCTGAGCTTGTCGACCAGAAGGTCGGCAGTTTGGCAGGTCGAATCCCGAGTGCCGCGTAACAGAGTGAGCGCTTGTTACTCGTCCCAGCTTCTGCCAACCTAGCAGTTCAAAAGCACGTAAAAATGCAAGTAGAAAAATAGGGACCACTACAGTGGGAAGGTAACAGCGCTCCGTCCACCTTTGGCGTCTAGTCATGCCGGCCACATGACCACGGAGACCTCCTCGGACAAGCGCTGGCTCTTTGGCTTTGAAACGGAGATGAGCACTGGCCCCTAGAGTTGGAAACGACTAGCACGCATGTGCGAGGGAACCTTTACCTTTAAGTGCCTTTTGCAGCCTGAGTGCTTGCCCCACCCATATATCAAAGCCATCCAGATAATTGAATCTTACTCCCAGATTAACAAAAGACCAGATTCCCTCTATTACGGAGTTGAGGGACAGACAGACTGGCAAACACCATAAATATTCCTCAGGTTATGTCGTGTCTCTGTTTTGCCAAGTGTCAGGATGGTGATCAGGTGCCCAGGCAATTGGTTCTTTAGGATCCAGATAAGCACACCAGTAAATAAAGGGATTTTAAGCTTTATTATTAGCTCGAACAAACAGATTTAAAAGCGTAACATAAAAAGCAGACATACTAAGCAGGATAGCAATAGCACTTAGACTGATATACTGCTCCATAATGCTTTCCAGCCCTCTCTAGGCAGTTTACAGAGCCAGTATATTGCCCCCAACAATCTGGGTCCTCATTTTACCAACCTCAGAAGGATGGAAGGCGGAGTCAACCTTAAGCCGGCCAGGATCGAACTGCTGACAGTGAGCAGTCAGTTAGCCTGCAATGCTGCATTCAAACCACTGCGCCACCATGGTTCAGATAATACCCAAATCACTTATAAAACAGTAGAGATACCCCAAGGGTGGCTAGTTTCATAATACCCTGGGCTAGGCTCTGTGCAAAAGCTTCATACAAACAACAACCCCAAGGTTTTTTTTTATCAAAACCAGACACCATGACCTCCTGGCCCTGTTATGGTCAGGAGATTGCAAGACCTGACCTTAGTTGGCTGGCTGGCCCATGATTCTGGGATGGGAATCAAAAGTCAAGACACTTTCACAGTAAGAAAAACTTTGCAACTACAGTCCTCGACTTACAACAGTTCATTTAGTAACTGTTCTGAGCTACAGCAGCAGTGGGAAAAAGTGACTTAGGACCATTTTTCACACTTGCAACCATTGCAGCATCTTCCTGGGTCACGTGTTTGAAATTCTGGACACTTGGCAACTGACTCATATTTATGACAGCTGCAGTGTCCCGGGGTCATGTGACCATCTGTTGTGACCTTCTGACCAAAGTCAATGAGGAATCCAGATTCGCTTAACAACTCTGTTACTAACTTAACAAATACAACAATTCACTTAACAACTATGGCAAAAAAGCTGTAAAATGGGGCAAAACTCACTTAACAAATGTTTCACTTAGCAACATAAATTTTGGGCTCAATTGTGGTTGTAACTTGAGGACTACCTGTTCATGAAGGTTCCTCCCTCTTCGCCTTTATTCAGTAAGCAAGAGTAAAAAAAAAAAAGAAGGTTAGCTCAGAATATGCTCTAAACGTCTAGAATTTTCTTAATACGAAGGAGAAATCAAAATAGGTCACCAGTCTCCTCAAAATAACAATGGTCTTCGTCATTGCCCTTGCAGTCTCTTGAATTACAGCGTAGCAAATACGTCTTGAATAAATTAATCAACCCACCAGTTTGCTACCACTACCCATCTCTTCCCTGTTGGCTGACACCTGAGATGTTTGTTTGTGTGTGCATGTGTGTGTGTTGTGAGGATATCCCAAAAGGGTACGTGACGTTGTATGTGTGTAAACATTGGTGTCGTGATGAACATGAGAATTCATAATCAGAATAACAGAAAAACAGAGTTGGAAGGGACCTTGGAGGTCTTCTAGTCCAACCCTCTTGCTCAGGCAGGAAATCCTATACCATTTCAGACATTTCATTACTGGAGCTTTCATCTTTTTTTTTGTTTTAATTAATATTGGTTCTGAGTTTTCCAAATAAAAATAAGCTGACTTTTTTTTTCCCCTTGTACCGTTCCATCAGATATAAAAAGCAGAAATTCTCCGAGATCAAATCTAAAATTTCGCTTTGATAAACTTAGCCATTCAAGCTCTGGCCCGGTAAGTAACGATGAATGGAACCGTCTTCCTTTAAATCAGAATGTCAGACCGTCAAACCCTCTGAATACAGCCACGTTTCTTGGTTTTGTGATTTATGACACGCTAAACGGGTGGGGAGTTCAACTTTTACTTTGTAACCTTTTGGGGGTGGGGTAACTTTCAGTCTTGGTTCTTCTTTTGTTTTGCTTTTCCTAAGATTGACACAGTAGCTGCTTGGTGCCTCGAAAATATGCGTTTAAGTTTTTTTTGTTGTTGTTATCAAAATTATTAATTTTATTGTATTGTTAACATATGCCCTCCTGAAACTCTTATATAATAGGAATTAACATACAAAATAAGGTAAAGGTAAAGGTTCCCCCGCACATGTGTGCTAGTCGTTTCCAACTCTAGGAGTCGGTGCTCATCTCCGTTTCAAAGCCGAAGAGCCAGCGCTTGTCTGAGGACGTCTCCATGGTCATGTGGCCGGCATGACTAGACGCCAAAGGCGCACGGAATGCTGGAGGGACGTGGTGGCTCAGTGAGTTAGGACACTAAGCTTGTCGACCAAATGGTCGGCAGTTTGGCGGGTCGAATCCCGAGTGCCGCGTAGCAGAGTGAACGCCTGTTACTCGTCCCAGCTTCTGCCAACCTAGCAGTTCGAAAGCACGTAAAAATGCAAGTAGAAAAATAGGGACCACTACGGTGGGAAGGTAACATACAAAATAGTCACCAGTAAATTTACAATTGTACCAGTAAATATCACAGTCTTTAAAAAGCTAATACGATAGCCTAAAATTCAGGTCCGTATAGTATCCAAACTGAGTCTCAGAACTTGTTCTTTCATTCCACCTCAAGTAAAGAATCTGCTGAAAGCAAGTTTACATAGTGAATCTAAGTAAGCTTTTTGTTCCACTCTTCTCTCTGGGGTCTCGGACAATTGGCGTCAGCCAGACCACTGTGCTCACTTCTCCATGGGCCCCCACCACAGCCAACCAAACACCAGCAGTGATAATTTAATGTTTCCTTAACTCAAACATGTTTTTTCAGGGACCATGTAATTACTATCCAAACCCAGAAAAAGGCATGGCTTCTTTATGAGCCGTGGTGGCCTAGTGGTTAGAATGCAGTACTGCAGGCTACTTCTGCTGACTGCCAGCTGCCTGTAGTTCGGCAGTTCGATTCTCACCGGCTCTAGGTTGTCTCAGCCTTCCACCCTTCCGAGGTCGGTAAAATGAGGACCCAGATTGTTGGGGGCAATGTGCTGACTCTGTAAACCGCCTAAAGAGGGCTGTAAAGCTCCGTGAAGTGGTATATAAGTCTAAGTGCTATTCCTATTAAGGAGACTTGAACAGATGCAGTCAAGGCTCACCTGTTCCCCCCCCCCCAAAGCATCTTTTCCACCTTGGATCTCATGAACTATCTCAAGTGAGATAATAAAACAGCTCATCACTGGAGCCCTGTTTCCTTTTTTTTTTAAACATAGAGAAAATCTGGCAGGTTTTGAACTACATTTATAGTGCAAGATCTATAGCCACTGTGCTATTGCAGCATTGGTGGTGAGTTGATCTAAAAGAAGTTTAGAAAAGAACTTAAAGGAAACAAGGCTCTAATAAGGGATTCGTAGCAATTGTTGTGTCTGTGTGTAGGTCAGAAAAGGCAGGGGATTATAGGAATTGGAGTCTGGCTGATGTAGAGGGTCAGGGGAGATTGTAAAAATGCTTATATATTTAACAGAACACGTTTCCTTTGTTTGCAGACACATTAGCTGAAGAATGACCCCTAAGGACCTGTTAAAGGTAACTTTTATATTTAGTCCAGGGTTTATAATAATTCTTAATGCCAAATACTGACAGTAATGATAGACAGGATATTTTTCAGTAGGGAACAAACTTTTTTTTAATTATGATTATTGTGGGTTTGCGATGGTGGCGAATATCTCTAGTTCAGAAGTAGGATGAGGATGGAGGTTCGTTCTCCATGCTTGTGGGTTAGTTTCCGTGGGACAAACATCACATCGATTAAAAAACAGAATACATGAACATCAGTAGGCAGTCAAACGCCACAATACCAAATCTTTAATTTCTACCCACACTGACACTGAACAGCACCAGTTCAATTGGAGCAATCCAAAAGTCATCAGCCACGATACCACCCGCCACCTGCGTGAGTTCACCGAAGCCTGGCACTCCACAAGCAATTCCATCAACCTACACATCGACCTAAAACCAGCTTACAAACCCCTCAGAATTCAAATCAACCGCACAGCCAAGCAACGATGGCACTTATCCTCAACCAAACCACACAACCTCCCCCCAACCAGCACTTCACCTCCCAGTGACCCTCACCTGACATGACCTCCCCATCACGAGACTCATTACAAGACCCATACTTGACACACTCACCCCTGACCTGTCACAAAACACAGACATGCCCTAAACTCCCCTGAAGATGTTACCTAGCCTGGTAACGAAACGTTTGGAAACCAACCCACAAGCTCAGAAAACGAACCTCCGCCCTCATTATTGTGGGTCTTTGAGAGATGCAAACGGTACAATGATCAGTGATGTTCAATGGGGTAGGAGAGTCAAAAAAAGACAAGACGGTGGTTTTCACTGCAAACAAAGCTCACCTATACAAGAGGAGAAGGGCTTTAATCACAAAATTGTGACTAACCTCATGACTTTTTTGGTCACCTCTCTATGAACACAATTTTGCAATGATCTCACTGAAGGGGCAGGATTTGAATGCTTGACCCATTCCCCCCACAACATGTTTGGCCGAGTTGATTTATATTTAAAAAAAAAACAAAACACCAAATACTGTACATTAAATGCTGGTCTCACACAACGGTTTCATAGTTCGATTCAGCAGCAAACTGGCAAATTTCAGTGCAGTGACTTTTTTTAAAAAAAATTGCTATTTTGCTGCCAAAAATTTCAGCAGCTGATCCTGAAGGTGATGTTCATTGGGGTTACAGATCCTTTTTTGGGGGGGATTTTGAATTTCAAAATGGTCGCTAAGTGAACAGTTGTAACTTGAAGACTATCTGCATTTAACTAACCAGGGTTTCAAAGCCCTCCAAAATAAAAATCTTCCATATATGTTCCATTAATGAGTTCCATTGACAGAGCCTATCTGAAAAACCAGTTAGCTATGGTTCTCAAAGCCTCTCTTTAAATGTGTTTTTAAGAATTAAAGGAGGCTATTCTTGATGTGGGTATGGATGACCTCCAAGCCTAATTTTTTTGCCTTCTCCCATCTTTTGCAGGACATTTTTGTTGTGTTTGTTTCATTTTAAACAGGGTGGTAAGGAGGATGTTTGTTTTGAATAACAGCATCCCTCCTTCACACTAAGCTCCATAGCCACCTATGGATTGTCCTCCATCCGAGCCGATCATTCCATAAAACCACAAAAGAATGGATCTTTTCCTACTTGTTCCATGGCAATCATCCATGCTTTATCCCTCTGGAGTGGAAGGATGTCCCACGGAGGAACCAAATTTTTTACCACGTAGACCTGAACTGGCTTCTGTCTTTTTTCATTTGGTAGATCAACGGATTGGTAATGTTTTGTATAGCCATTTAACTTGAGATCATGAGTGCTGCTTTTCTGGGTAAATCTTTGGATGTTAATAATAATAATAATAATAATAATAATAATAATAATAATAATAATAATAATAATAATAATAATAATAATAATAATAATAATATTAATAATATAGTAATAGGCGCCTTGGGTGCAATCCCAAAACAACTGGAGCACCACTTGAACACCATTGGCATTGACAAATTCGCCATTAGTCAATTGCAAAAGGCGGCCTTACTAGGAACTGCTTCCTGTGACGATATCTGTAATACCATCAAACATCCACATCTGCCTATTCCAGGTCCTTGGTAAGGACTCGATAGGTAGACAAAAATGCCAAATCCAGTCTGAGCATCTGGCTGACTGTGCGATGATCAGTAATAATAATATCAACATCTGTCTATCACAGGTTCCCCGGGAAGGACTCAATATGTGGATAAAAATGCCAGATCCAGCCTGAACATCTGGCTGATGTGTGACAAACCATAATTATAACCCTTCCGTGGATACCCCCTTGTCATAATCATCATCATAATACTTTGCTGTTTGGTGGACTAATTTATTACCTAATTAAGACCCCTGGATTTAAGTGACCTTTTCTTTTTTCTTACGCTATTATTGACGTTAAGACTTTCCACACGAAGTTGGTGCTGAGTCAAGAATGCTCTTCTGACTTTTGAGCATTCTGCTTCCCTGTAATGGAAAAGGAATGGCATTGGGCTTTTGCTTTTAAAAAAAGTGTTGATGGATATCAGAAGGGTGGGGTGGAAGGGACGTGCCCATGCCTTAATTGCAGGGAGCCCTAACAGTGCGTGTGAACATTTGGTCTTTCTCTGTATAGTTCTCACTGGCCTGCAGTCTCCCTGAAAGCTAGTTAAATCCAGAGTGAAAAGGAAGGAGATTTCTGTGCTTGATGGTTTTTTTGTGCACACTTCATTACCTGGCTAGGTAACATCATCAGTGCTTGGAGGAAGTGGCATTTGCTTTTATTTTTATATAGTTGTGTCCTACCCTGTCCTACCCTTGTAGGGCCAGGACAAACCAGCACTATACTAAAATAAGAGCAAACCCCGCTCCCTCCTCGTTTCTGCTAAGTGTTTTGGTGTAATGAAAGACAACTTTTGGGAAACACTGTGTTAGAGGAAAGAGTTGAGGGAAAAAATCAGGCACAAAGAAGGAATGCAGGTCAGCATCACTGGGATTAATAATTTCTCCTGTGCAATGGCCAGTTAGTTTTGGATAGGGAGGAGGAACAGGAATTTAGAGGCTTTGCTACTGCGATTTGGACTTCAGAAACTTCTGATGCTATCCTTACTCTGAGGCCCTTTTGTACATCTGTGCAACATCACGACACACCTATAATAGGGCTTTCATGCTGCCAGCAAAACTCTGCTTGCTTCTTTTTCCTCTCTGCTGGTCCCACTGCTTAGAAATGTTGTCCTGTTGGCTTCTTACATAGGAGACCACCGTTACAGCTTTATAAGCTGAACCTGCAAAAATTTGTCTCCCTGTGGTCATGAATCAAAATGTGCCTTCACCACTAGAAGCTTGCTGGCGCAATTGTTCTTAAAGGGTTTTTTTTTTGTCATTTTATGTTGCACATTTGTCCATTGGATTCAGATCAGGCCTCACTTGTATAGTTTGGAAAAATAGCTTGATTTGGCGTGGCATACTTTCAGAGGTCTTATGTCTCAGCACTGCCTCCAAATCTGTAGGCCAAATCAATCATAATAGCAACTGGAGCACCACCTGAACACCTTCGGCGTTGACAAAATCACCATCAGTCAGTTGCAAAAGGCAGTTTTACTCGGAACAGCTTACATCCTGCACCGATAGCTTTAGTATCATCAAACAACAATGACTGCCTATTACAGGTCCTTGGAAAGGCTTGATAATTTGACAAGAATGCTGATCTGGCTGACTGTGTGATCAACCATATTAATAATAGCTCACCTTCTGAGTCCATGCCTTTATTTATTTATCTTTAATTCCTTCCTCATCTTTTAGTTCAAAACTGCACTTTGTTAGTTAGATGTCATCCACAGAATCATTAAAAAAGGGGAAAAAATGAAAAGCTTGTTCTTCTTCAAGAGAACACCGCTAATAAAAATGATCAGGACAAGCAGACCCTCAATCTATCAAACAGATGGCCATGTTTTTCACTCAAGAAGAGGGAGATGCCACTTGCTGGAATAGCTTTCATATGATTAAACAACAACATCTGCCTATCCCAGGTCCTTGGGAAGGACTGGATACAGTAGATGAACAAAATCTCGTCTCAACAACTGGCTGACTGTGTGACCAACCATAAAAAAATAATATTTATTTACTGAAAATCTGATAACTACAAAACAAGATCTTTAATCAGCAGACAAGGCTGCTCAACTTATCTGTGAATTATCTGTGAAAGTGAGTCAAGCAAACGTTTTGCAGCCAAGTGCTGCAGCTCTTTTTTTTTTTTTTGGAAAATATCCTTTTTTATTTTTCCTTGGTTGCCACCAAAAAAGGGAATGGGTCCAGTGGCGTAGCGTGGGGGGTGCAGGGGGGGGGCCGGCCGCACCGGGCGCAACATCTGGGGGGGCGCACTCGCACTGAGCTGCTCAGGGAGCCCCAAGGGCTGCACAGAGTTGGCTTGGCTCCGCTCTCGAGCTGCTCTTTCTTGCAAAGCGAAATGAGTCCGGCAGGTGAGATGGGCGGCCACATAATCTGAATAAAATAAATAGAAGCGGCCAACTCTCCGCCCAGGCTCAGGCCAACTGCAAGCGTCCCGCAGGCGCCCTGGCAGGTTTGGCCGAGCGAAGACGGACCCGCTGGCCGGCCGGCCTAGCTTCGTGCGCATGCATGGCTTTATTTAGCGGGGCTCACGTGCGAGCTTGAATGCAGCGGCTCTTGCAGGTCGGAGCCCCGCCCAGCCGCCCTCGAGAGGGACCCGGAAGCATCCCGCATGCGCGCGACTCTTCTTGGAAAGTCTACGCCGCTGCAGGGCGCATCTTTTCAGCAGTGCCGTGACGTCACCACCCGCCCGCCCCTCTATTTCCGCTTCCGGTTGCCTTGCCCCGGGTGCTGACAACCCACGCTACGCCACTGAATGGGTCTGAAATGTTCAGCTCCATTTTGGTGAAATTTTGGGGTGGATTTGTTTTGGAAAGAGGGGCATGAAATAAAAAAGGTTCTAACACCGCCCCCCCCACCCAGAAATTGAGAATATCAATTTAGTTAATTTTTTAAAAAATGCAAAATAAAAAAAACAGGTTCAACTTTATGACCCTTGCTGCCTGCCCATAGTCACGTGATCAAAATTCAGGCACTTGGCAACCAACTTGTAGAGGTATTACTCAACGTACAACAGTGCGTTTAGTTAACAAAATGACACATCATTGAAAAAAAATGACTTATGACAATTTTTCACACAACCGTTGAAGCATCCCCATGGGTCACTTGATTGAAATTCTGATTCTTGGGAACTGGCTCATATTTACAGCGGTTGCAGTGTCCCGGGGGGGTCATGTGATCACCTTTTGCGACCTTCTGACAAGCAAAGTCAATGGGGAAGCCAGATTCACTTCACAACTGTGTTTACTCAGTGAGCAACTACGGTGATTCCCTTAACAACTGTGGCAAGAAAGGTCGTAAAGTGGGGCAAAATTCACTTAACAACTGTCTGGCTTAGCAACAGAAATTTTGGGCTCAGTTGTGGTCGTACGTTGAGGACTACCTGTATGTGGCTTCAAATTTTAGAAAGCTTAACATTTTCTACAATTTTAAGGAGTTCCTCAGGTTATAAGAGTACAGCGACTGGCTACAAGGCCCACCCCATCCCCTTGTGGACGAACTTGGTTTCACCAAGATGAGGGCAGGTAGCCAGTGTGACAGTGTAACTTCTGAAGCTCACGTTAAACAGAATTCAGAATGCTGACAAAAGTCACAGTCTATAGCCCAGGGGTCTTCAAACCTGGCCCCTTTATGACTTGTGGACTTCAACTCCCAGAATTCCTCAGCCAGGCACGCTGGCTGAGGAATTCTGGGAGTTGAAGTCCACAAGTCATTGAAGGGCCAAGTTTGAAGGCCCCTGCTATAGCCCAAGCCCCTCCCCCACAAATTTGGCATGGAAAAGGGAGGAGTGAAAAGGGGGGGGGGGGGAAATGAGAAAATCAAGGCTAGAAAGCAAGAGATCCCAAATTTAAATCCTGCCTTAGCCATGAAAACCAACTGAGTGAGCTTGTGGCAGCCATTCTCTCTCAGCCCACCAGACAAGGTTGTTGTGTGGGACAAATAGGAGGAGGAAGGTATGTTGGATATGTTTGTTGCCTTGAGTTATTTGTAAGAATAATAAAGGTAGGATATAAATTAGTGAGTGAATGAAAATTATAGCATCGCATCTAGTGTAGAGTTGTGTGGCCTTCTATATTTTTAAAATAAACAATTTTTTTTTGAGTATGTCAAATTTGAGCTTTCACTAGCTTTCCCCCCCAAGGGAATGATTCCTGCCATTTGAGGCATCAACTCCATTCTAATTTTTAAGGGTGGTTTTCCCGGAACGATCAAGCACCAGAGTCTTGCCTGATAAAGAAATGTTCAGCGTGGTGCTAGAAGTCACACCCCCACAAACACACACACACACTTAGTTCTCTCAGGCAACTGGTTTTCAAAGATACACTACTTCTGAATCTGGTGATTTACTGTAGAGCTTTTCAACCTTGGCAACTTGCAAACTTCAACTCCCAGAATTCCCTGGCTGCGGAATTTTGAAAATTGAAATGCAAACATCTTAAATTGCCAAGGTTGCAATGCTGGGAGCCAGTGATGTAATTTATGAGGGGGGAAAAAATCCACCACTTTAGGGACATACAGAGAATTTTGCACTGATTGATTTTAAGGGATGGTTCTGCATTGAATTGTTTAGCATCCAAGGGAAAAACTATTTTACAAAAAGACAGGAACCTCAGCCATTGCACTTCTCATAACAGGCCCATTAACAATAACAGAATGCTATTTTTGTTGAACAGGAAGAAAAACATAAAGCATGCATCAATACTTTTTATTAAAGTTTTATTTAGCTTTCAGAAATGTAGCATGGTACTGCAACACATTTAGAAAAATGCTAATTTTTTTGGGAGAGTACCAGAATATATCTTACTCCTCCATTTTGACAGAGCGGGGGCGGGGGGGAGAATTCCCATTATTGTGTCCCTAAAGTTCAATGAGATTGTGAAGACTAGGATTTCGTAAAAAATTAGACTCCGAGGAAATGAAGTATTTTTCTTTGTGTTGAGAAGCAATGCTTCGTAGCAGGTTGCTGATGTATGTTGTACATAATGTATATTTAATTTATTGCTATGGTAGCCTCTTGTATTTGTCATTGTATAAAAAAAATTCTACAGAAGGGTAAAAATGTATATTTTGTTGCTTAAACGTGTCTTTGCAAAATTCATAATTAAAAAAAATATTTTGTGTCAGAAGCTGTCTCTTGGCTTGTTTGCCTCCACCCCACCCCTGGAACCAGTTATGCGTCTTGTTTGGTGGACAATTCCTTATTTTACTGTAGCATGAGGTTCCACAGGCCACTGAGCCAGGCTTCATTCAAAAACTATTAGTTTCAGGATTCCAACATAACCCTCCAAAAAATATTCCTGCCTTATCTTCAAGACATGACAAAAGGAAGATCTTTGTATGTGAACTTTAACATGCCTCCTTAAGTAACACCAGCTGCCTGCAATTAGTGCAGGTTCGCATCCCACCAGGCTCAAGGTTGACTCAGCCTTCCATCCTTCCGAGGTAGGTAAAATGAGGACCCAGATTGTTGGGGGCAATAAGCTGACTTTGTAATAATGCCACTTGGGTGTGTGTGTGTGAAAGCCCTAACAAGCAGGCATATACATAGAATGAAGGCTACTGCTAAGCTTGTAAGCCGCCCTGAGTCTTTGGATAAGGGCGGGATATAAATGTAATAAAAATAAATAAAATAAATAAACACCTTTGCATTCATTTTGCAAGGTGGTGGTGGTGGAAGATGTGGAATCATAGGGCTGGAAGGGACCTTGGAGGTCTTCCAGTCCAACCCCCCTGCTCAATTTGGCTTATTTAGTTTAATAAACAACTCTTTCCAAACAAACGAATGAATAGTAGGTTTAATCAGAAGTCAGTCCTGGCTGAGGTTGAATGACTTCTCTCCCATAGATACAGATTTCATCTCTCAAGTACAGCTAGTCCTTGACTTATTTTATTTTATTAATTTAATTTAATTTAATTTAATTTCTATACCGCCTTTCTCCTGAAGGACTCAGGGCGGTGTACAGGGCAATACAATAAAAATACAATATACAAAAGTTAAAAAAAATTAAATACTGCAGCCCAAATCCAATAAAATAGTACAATAATATTTAAAATACCCCAAACCCATCAGACCAGGCCAGCTTGTTCAAATAAGTATGTTTTTAGGTCACGTCGGAAGGAGCGAAGGTCGGGAGCCATCCAGAGCTCAACCAGTAAACGGTTCCAAAGGTCTGACGCGCCCACAGAGAACGCCCTCCCCCTGGGGGTCGCCAGTTGACACTCTTTGACCGACGGCACCCTAAGGAGGCCCTCTCTGTGGGAGCGCACTGGACGAAGGGAAGTTGATGCTGGCAGCAGGTGCTCCCGTAAGTAACCCAGACCCATGCCATTTAGGGCTTTATAGGTCATTACCAGCACCTTGAATCTTACCCAGAGGGCAACCGGAAGCCAATGGAGCTCGCGGAGTAGAGGTGTTACATGGGAGTATCGGGAAACCCCCACCACCACTCGTGCGGCTGCTTTCTGCACCAGCTGAAGCCTCCGAGTAGTCCTCAAGGGCAGCCCCATGTAGAGACCATTGCAGTAGTCCAAACGGGAGGTCACGAGTGCATGAGTGACTGTGCGCAAGGCATCCCGGTCCAGATAGGGCCGCAACTGGCGCACCAGGCGAACCTGGGCGAAGGTCCCCCTAGTCACAGCTCCTATATGATCTTCCAAAGAGAGCTGTGAGTCTAGGAGGACACCCAAATTGCGAGCCCTATCTACGGGGGGTAATATCCCACCCCCCATTGTTAACGATGGAATAATCTGAATTTCCCGAGATGCCGGCACACACAGCCACTCAGTCTTGTCGGGGTTGAGCCGAAGCCTGTTCCTCCCCATCCAGACCTGAACCGCCTCCAGGCAACGGGACATCACAGAGAGGGCATCACTGGGGTGGTTTGGGGTCGAAATAAAAAGCTGGGTATCATCAGCATATTGATGATACCCAACCCCAAAACCACGAATGATCTCACCCAGCGGCTTCATATAGATGTTGAACAGGAGAGGCAAGGGGACCGACCCCTGAGGAACTCCACAAATGAGAGGCCTCGAGGACGACCTCTGCCCTCCTGCCAACACCGACTGCGAACGTCCCAGGAGGTAGGAGGAGAACCACCGTAAGACGGTGCCTCCAACTCCCAACCCCCGGAGACGCCGCAGTAAGATACCATGGTCACTTAGCGAACATTCAAATTATTACACATCTCCACCCCCCACCCCGGACTATTTATGACCCAGATGCGAAGTTCTGACAGCTGCCCTCCAGCAGTGAGATCATGTGATCTCACTTTTGGGTAAGCTTGGTAACTGGCTCACACTTATGGCTATAAATGTAGAGTCCTGTGGTGATGTGACTGCAATTTACAACATACTTTGCTAGAAACTGGCATTTATTAACAGTTAAGAAAGAAAAAGAAAAAGAAAATGCCCATTGTAGACAATGGATTTGCCTATTGACCATAGCATTTACTGAATGACTGCAGTGATTCAGTTAATGACTGCCACAAAGCAGGTTGTAAAATTGGGCATGGTCACAGCGTGGACCCACTTAAGGGATCACGATTTACCACCAAATACCTGGCCCAGTTACAGTCATAGGGTGAGGACTACCTGTGTAGATTCAGATCATTTTTCAGTGCTAGCTAACAAGTCACTCTGGTCCCTGCCTTATTTCGTGCAGGTTCTCTGCATAGATTCTGTGGGTGGGGTTTTTTGGGGGGTGGGAGGGGGAAGGCAGATTTTAGGGTTTTTTTTTTAAAAGGAAACCATTTCTTTCAGCCTGCAATACTTTTACAGACGCAACATCTGGAGGACTGTAAGTAAATGATTCCTCCTCTAGCTGGGAAGAGTTGCCGAATGGAAGTGATGCTAGTGCCAGCATTTGAGAAATAAATATATAAAAGAGACCAAATGGTAACTTCCAAAAAAAGAGAGAAAGCATCGTGAAAGGAAACTGCGAAGGAGACGGCGAGTAAGGGACAGCTCAAACCACAGGCTGTCACTCTGCAAATTGAACGTACAAGGAAAGGGCAAAGGGGACCATTTTAAAAAAAATCATCTATGGAGAACTCCTAAAGGGCATTTGGATACGAGAGATGAGAAGGAGATTTGCATAAAAGCCATGATGGTGGCCCATGGTTGGAATGCAATACTGCAAGCTAACTGCCCACTGCCAGGAGTTCCATCCTGATCGGCTCAAGGTTGACTCAGCCTTCCATGCTTCTGAGGTCGGTAAAATGAGGACGCAGATTGCTGGGGGCAATGACTCTGTAAACGGCTTAGAGGGCTGTAAAACACTATGAAGTGGTATATACGTTTGAGTGCTATGGCTATATCCTGAGGGTCTACCATCCTCAAAATAAACAACTTCTGACTTTCACTTTCTGAAATCAGCTGCTGTCACGTAGCTGGCTTTGGCAGAGTGCAAAGGATTTTCTAAAGCAAGGCCAGCATTTCAGCCTTCGCATGTTTTCTGATCAATGCTTGCTTCAGCTTAACCTGCATAAACATATACAAGATTGCAGGCTTAGTCCCGTCCTCCTTGTTTGTACCGGTGGGCATCATAGCTCCGGTTTTAGCTTCCTATTAGGTGCACTCGAAGTCCACATAAATGATTTTTACACATTTTAAAAAAATTGACACATTTGGACTCATGAAAATACACGCACCAATGGCTAACAGCAGGGGTAATCCATAGGGAGGTTAAAAAGCTATATTGGTGATTTTAAAAAATGAGGGAGGCATCAATGGCAAAATTTTGACCTTTCTTACAGATAGACGAAAGGTAGCGGGATAGCCTAGGCACCAGTTAAGATGGATACTTCGATTGGTGCTTGCTCCTTCCTTAACTTCAACTTTGATTTTAAAAACCCTACTTATTTGAACCCCCCCCCTTTTTACACAAATACCCTGAAGTTTTATTCCAGATGCTCTTAACCAATCAATCAGCATAGAGCAGGAACGGACTTTGGAGGTCTTCCAGTCCAGCCCCCTGCTCAAACAGGAGACCCTATACCATTTCAAGCAAGTGGCTGTCCAGTCTCTTCTTAAAAACCTCCAGTAATGAAGCACCCACGATTTCTGGAGGCATGCTGTTCCACTGGTTAATTGTCCTCACTGTTAGGAAATTTCTCCTTGGTTCTAAGTTGGTTCTCTCCTTGATTAGTTTCCATCCATTGTTTCTTATCTTGCCCGCAGGTACTTTGGAGAATAATTTGACCTCCTCTTCTTTTTGGCAACCCCTCAAATACTGGAATACTGCTATCATGTCACTCCTAATCCTTCTTTTCTCTAGACTAGCCATACCCAATTCCTGCAACTGTTCGTCATATGTTTTTTAGTCTCCAGGCCTTTGATCATCTTAGTTGCTCTTCCCTGGAATTTTTCCAAAGTCTCAACATCTTTTTTGTAATGTGGTGACCAAAACTGGACCTTAAAAACACTGTGAGAGGGACCTCGGAGTCCTAGTAGACAATCACTTCAATATGAGCCAGCAGTGTGCTGCAGCTGCCAAAAAAGCCAACACAGTGCTAGGCTGCATTAACAGAGGGATAGAATCAAGATCACGTGAAGAACTAATACCACTTTACAATGCCTTGGTAAGGCCGCACCTGGAATACTGCATCCAGTTTTGGTCACCACGATGTAAAAAAGATGTTGAGACTCTAGAAAGAGTACTGAGAAGGATAACAAAGATGATTGGGGGACTGGAGGCTAAAACATATAGGGAACGGTTGCTGGAATTGGGTATGTGTAGTTTAATGAAGAGAAGAGTGAGGGGTGTCATGATAGTAGTGTTCCAATATCTCAGGGGCTGCCACAAAGAAGAGGGAGTCAAGCTATTCTCCAAAGCACCTGAAAGCAGGACAAGAAGCAACGGATGGAAACTAGTCAAGGAGAGAAGCAACCTAGAACTAAGGAGAAACTTCCTGACAGTTAGAACAATTAACCAGTGGAACAACCTGCCTCCAGAAGTGGTGAATGCTCCAACACTGGAGGTTTTTAAGAGGAGACTGGACAGCCGTTTGCCTGAAATGGTATAGGGTTTCCTGCCTGAGCAGGGGGTTGGACTAGATAACCTCCAAGGTCCCTTCCAACTTATTATTATTATTATCTTTAGAAAAGAGAACAAAGAAAGAAGAAAAAAAGAAAGAAAAGGAAGGAGAGAGAAGAAAGAAAGAAAAAGAAAGAGAAAGAAAGAAAGAAAGAAAGAAAGAAAGAAAGAAAGAAAGAAAGAAAGAAAGAAAGAAAGAAAGAAAGAACTCATAATCAGAGCTTTGCCTTCCTGCAAGAGAAAAGGGGACAACCCAGGTAAGGGGTTGAACCTTGCAAGACATTTTGCAAAAATGCTGACCACACACTCTCAAAATAGCAAAGGACCCATTAATCCGATGCACAATGTTTTGGCGTGCCCTTTCTCAAGAACAGCTCTGCCAATTGTCTTCCCTACTTGGCGGTTTTTAAATGCACCTTTCTCCCTAATGCACACAGGTTCGTACAGAACATCCCACCACGGAAAGCAAAAGTAGGAAGGTGAATTGAGTCCCACCTCGGTGTTAGTCACCTGCCGGTGAATTACTGATTGTAATTTCTCCCCTGCAGTGAAAAGTGGCAGAGCTGTGCAAAATGTTTCCAATTTGGAAATGTCCCAATTTGGAGTGCTGAAGAGCTCCTTGTGGTGAAAGAAAAGGCAGCCTGAAGTCATTTAGAAGGATTTCAGATTTCCAAAATAATCAAGACAATCTATTTTGCACTCAAATTGGGGTTGAAAAGCTGAAATGGTTTGTAGTCAAAACATGCTGCACACTCCTTAAAAGTGGCATAGCGTACGCCAAAGCAGAGATCCCCAACGTTGTCGGCTTTGCGGACCTGCGGAGTGGAGGAGGGGAATGGTTTGCACAAGCAGCTGACAGGCACACACACACACGCACACAGCTCCATTTGCGTGAGCGGCATGCACATGCACCTGCCACTCACACAAACGGAGCGCACAAGCACGCCCTTGCCTGCTGCTCGTGCAAGTGAAGCTGCATGTGTGCGTGCATCCCTTCCAGCCATTTCCATGACCCAGTTGCAAATGTCTCATGACCCACTAGTGGGCCGCGGCCCACAGGTTGGGGACCCCCTGCACAAAAGAATCCTTGGTGTTCTCAGAGCTGAGGTGTTTGCTTGCAGATGTTTGATTACCCAACTAGGTAACATCATCAGGGCAAATGAATGTGGGGTTTGCGCTCCGTTTATATATAGTAGCTTACCCTGCCAGTATTTTTGGTGTTGTTTCCCCAACCCCCCACCCACCCCTGGTAGTTCCTTGATTACGGTATTGTTCTCTGCTTCATTGTTTGCCCGGTTTTAATCCCTGCTTATCTGGATGTTCGTTGCCAGAGAGGATGTGTTCTGGTCTTTTTGTTTCCTTCTTAGCTTTTTTTTAAAATTGTCTCTTTTAAACGGTATGTAAATGTGGCTTATTTCCATGGGTCTGTTGAAATAAATTATATTTATTTCTGTCTTAGCCTTTTTATCCTCTCATTTGAATGGTGTATAAAAATGGTTTGTGTGCCTATTTAACAAGATATGCAGAAATAAGCTGTATTTGTTTCCTTCTTAGCTTTTTTATTATCTTGTTTGTAATGGTATGTAAATACAGTTTATTCAGAATAGAATGTTAGAATAGAGCTGGAAGGGACCTTGGAGGTCTTCTAGTCCAGCCCCCTGCTCAAGCAGGAGAACCTATACCATCTCAGACAGGTAATTGTCCAGTTTCTTCTTGGAAATTTCCAGTGATGGAGCACCCATGATTTCTTGGAGTAAGCTGTTCCACTGGTTAATTGTCCTCACTGTTAGGAAGTTTCTCCTTAATTCCAGGTTGCTTCTCTCTTTGATCAGTTTCCAACCATAGTTTCTTGTCCTGCCCTCTGATGCTTTGGTGAATAACGTGACCCCCTCTTCTTTGTGGCAGCCCCTTAGATACTGGAATACTGCTATCATGTCTCCCCTATTTCTTCTTTTCTTTAGACTGGCCAAACCCAAGTCCTGCATCCTTTCTTCATATGTTTTAGTCTCCAGGCCTTGGATCATTTTAGTTGCTCTTCTCTGAATTTTTTTTTCCAAACTTTGAACATCTTTTTTGTGATATGGTGACCAAAATTGGCTGCAGTATTCGAGGTGTGATCTTACTAGGGCTTTATAAAGCGGTACTAATACCTCGTGTGTTCTTGATTCTATACCTCTGTTTATACAACCCAGGATTGTATTAGCTTTTAATAAACCATGTTTGTTTCCTTCTTAGCTTTTTAAAAACTCTTTTGGATGGTATGTAATATGGTTTATTTTTATGTGTCTAGTCAATAGACCATAAGATATCCTCTCCAGCAGGCATACTCAGATAAGCAGGGATTAATACCAGGCCACAATCAGGTAGAAAACAATCCGCAAAAGGACCAAGGAGAAAATCACACCCACGCCAACACGGAGAGCAAACTCCACACTTACTGGTACTTTTATTTTAAAGGCAACTGGACTTTCTGATTTTTTTTCCAAGAGATTTCACTTCTCATCCAAGGAGCTTCTTCCAAACTTCTTAAAGAAGAAATCTGAAAGAAAAACCAGGAAGTCTTCTTGTTGTTGTTAGTCGCGAAGTCGTGTCCGACCCATCGCGACCCTATGGACAACATTCCTCCAGGCCTTCCTGTCCTCTACCATCTTCTGGAGTCCATTTAAGCTCACGCCTACTGCTTCAGTGACTCCATCCAGCCACCTCATTCTCTGTTGTCCCCTTCTTCTCTTGCCCTCCACCTTTCCCAGCATTAGGCTCTTCTCCAGTGAGTCCTTCCTTCTCATTAGGTGGCCAAAGTATTTGAGTTTTAGCTTCAGGATCTGGTCTTCTAAAGAGCAGTCAGGGTTGATCTCCTCTAGGACTGACCGGTTTGATCGCCTTGCAGTCCAAGGGACTTGCAGGAGTCTTCTCCAGCACCATAGCTCAAAGTCCTCAATTCTTTGGTGCTCAGTCATTCTTATGGTCCAAATTTTCACATTCATACATTGCAACTGGGAAGACCATAGCCAGGAAGTCTACTTGCTTTAAAATAAAAGCACCTTTGGAACAATCACAACCTGGATGAATAAGAACCCTCCCTATATGCACTTACTTGCATGGACGAGGTTACCTGGTAAGTAACCTGAATGAAGTGTCTTCTAAGGACCTGCCCCAGCTGCTCCCTCAGAAAAGCAAAATGCTTGACTCCATTACAGTTAATCAAAAGAACTTTTACTGAGAGATAGTGGATGCAAAAAAGTCAGGCGGAATCTGAAGGTGCCATTCAAAGCGCAACGCAATTCTTTCATTTTCCCCAAAGCCAACCCCACCACCACCACCGCTAATCCACGGGCAGCCAATATAATGCTGTAGAGATGCCTTGAGAACACCGAGGTGCTGGCCAGATAACAGGACACTCTCAGGGCACGATGGCCTTGGAACCAGGC
Source organism: Vipera ursinii (assembly GCF_947247035.1). Lineage (NCBI taxonomy): Eukaryota > Metazoa > Chordata > Lepidosauria > Squamata > Viperidae > Vipera > Vipera ursinii. The sequence goes on along the minus strand of NC_139512.1, from coordinate 347,557,692 downwards.
TGGGACCTTGGAGGTCTTCTAGTCCAGTCCCCTGCTCAAGCAGGAGATCCTACACCATTTCAGGCAAGTGGCTGTCCAGTCTCTTCTTAAAAAACCTTCAGTGATGGAGCACCCACAATGCCTGCAGGCAAGCTGTTCCACTGATTAATTTTTCTCACTGTTAGGAAGTTAGGAACTTGCTTTTCTTGCTTGCTACTCTAAAGGCTATTGTATCTTGATCACCTGTTGGTTGATCACCTCATTTCCCATCTGCATTTGATTACAGGATTCAGCTGTCCATCTAAGTGACTTTGGGCAGCTCACAACATTTGCAGAAAAAAATCCATTCTCCATCCTGGTACAGGTTGGAACACAAAAAAACAAAGGTCACCTTTTCTAGTATCATCTAATCCCATGTCCTAAAAAACAACCCAAGCACCAAATACATAAGGCCTTGACTTACAACCACAACTGAGCCCAAAATTTCAATTGCTAAGCAAGACGACGTTAACTTGAGTTTTGACCCACTTTATGAACTTTCTTGCCAGAGTTGTTAAGTGAATCTCTGCAGTTGTTAAGTTAGTCGCAGGGGTGGTTAAGTGAATCTGGCTTCCCCATTGACTTTGCCTGTCAGAAAGCAGCCGAATTTTGATCATGTGACCACTGGGATGCTGCAATGGTCGTAGTTGTGAAAAATGGTCATAAGTTACTTTTTTCAGTGCGTTGTAACTTTAAATGTCACTAAAAGAATAGTTGCAACTCAAGGACTATCTGTAATTGAGTCCATCCTCTTTGCTGCTAGTCATCCTCTTCTTCTTTTACCTTCCATCTTTCTCAGCATCAGAGTTTTCTCCAGAGAGTTGAGTTTTTGCACAATGATGCATTTTTGACAACCAATTTGGCACTATCTGCATGGAAACTGAGCTTTATGCAAGCTTTAGAGAACAGCTGACAATGCCAATTCTTAAAGTAAGAGTGCCCTCTGGTGTTCCTCACATCATTGTTGAAAGCTTTTTACGATCCAAATCAAAACCTTTATTATATAGTCCATGGGCCAGAAAAATACAATAAATAATGACAACTCTAATTAGCACTAAGTTTTTTTTAAAAAAGTATTTATTTATTTAATTGATATGCCACCCATCTCACTATGCAAGATGACCCTGGGCGGCAATAAAAATTGCAAATAGAGGTGACATATAGAGTTGCCAAACTTCGATCAGAATAGAGCTGGAAGGGACCTTGGAGGTCTTCTAGTCCAACCCCCCCCGCCCCCGCTCAAGCAGGAGATCCTGTATCAATTCAGACAAGTGACTGTCCCGTCTCTTCTTAAAAACCTCCTGATGAACCCCCAACGACTTCTGAAGGTAAGCTGTTCCACTGGTTAATTGTCCTCACTGTTAGGAAGTGTCTCGCCCAATCTGTACTTGTACCTTTGATTTTGCCTGCCTAAATGTAAAACTTTGCTATTCTCCACACTGAAACTCATTTTGTTGGATAGGGCCCATTGTTCAAGTTTGTCAAGATCTTTTCGGATCCTGAGTTTTGTCTTCTGGGGTGTTGGCTACTCCTGCCAGTTTGGTGTCATCTGCAAATTTGATGAGTTCCCCTTTAGTTCCTTCATCTAAGTCAGACATGTCAAACACAAGGCCCGGGGGCCAGATCTGGTCCGCGAAGTGGTTTCATGCGGCCCGTGAAGCCATCCTGGAAACAGTGAGGGAACGGCCCCCACTGCCTTGGCCCTGGCCCAGAAACCCTCTTTCTGCCAGAGACCCTCAGATCTGTCCCACTTCTGCCCAGGCCCCCATAAGTACCCTTGATTCGAACGATGTAGAGCTGGCCATGCCCACCCAGTAGGCCATACGCACTCTAGCCATGCCCACCTAGGCCATACCCACCCGGCCCCCTGAGGGCAACTGCAAAGCTGAAGCGGCCCTCAATGAAATTGAGTTTGACACCCCTGATCTAAGTCATTGATGAAGATATTGAAGAGTACTGGGCCTAAGACGGAACCTTGTGGTACCCCGCTGCTTATTTCTTTCCATGTGGATTATTGTAGTAACTGTAACACAAATAGCAGTGACAATTTCAAATCATTGGGAAGACAAATACAACAAATGGCACCACAAAATCAGGCAAGGAAAAAGGATATTTCAGGATCCTGGGCAGATAAAAGCAGTGACAGGCAGATACTGTGCTCTCTACTAGGGAAGGTTTTTTGGGTTTTTTTTAAGGGATAAATATACAGCTTCCTTTATTTCTTATAGAGGCAGCCACAAAGGGGCATATGGCGTGGAGATTTCACATAAACTCTGCTGAAAAGAAATGTTTTAATACCACTTCCACCGAACTGCGGAAAGTAGAACATTCAGTCAAACGTCAACCAAATTTCAGAATTAGCCTTTGAGAAGGATCCATTAACTGTAGTATCGGATACCAGGCTTAAATTGGCTTGAAAATCAATGTCCAAGACAGGGATAAGTTGTTTAAGATGAATCCTGGCATTCTGAAGCCCTAATGGTCAGGGACGTTTCAAAGAAAATCCTAAGCAGTGGAGTTTGCGATTAGTTTTTGTTCGCCAGGTTGATTTAAAACGGGGTCTGAGAATCAGTGGAGTCAGACCCACAGGAGAAAAAAAAAATCTATTTTAGCCAGAAAGTAAAGAAGTAGAACCAGGCTTGTCTCCACAAACCCAATTTATCTCCAACTGTAAAACAACATTCTTGATACATCCTGGAACTGAGAGTATTGCTCTTATAAATTAAGAATAGAATAGAATAGAATAGAATAGAATAGAATAGAATAGAATAGAATAGAATAGAATAGAATAGAATGGAATGGAATGGAATGGAATGGAATGGAATGGAATGGAATGGAATGGAATGGAATAGAATAGAATGGAACGGAATAGAGCTGGAAGGGACCTTGGAGGTCTTCTAGTCCAGCCCCCTGCTCAAGCAGGAGAACCTATACAATTTCAGGCAAGTGACTGTCTAGTCTCTTCTTAAAAACTTCCAGTGTTGGAGCATTCACAACTGAATATGGACTGGAAAGGCACCAGGATATTAAACTTCGTAAAAATGCAAATTGGAACATCATAAAGAAGGTAAGAAGTGAACTTAGCAAACAAAACTTTGCAAACTGCAGGAAGAAAATGTGCCTCCTCTGAACAGAAGAATCTTAAGACAGCTGTGGGGCCCACTTGCCCGATAAGAAGAAATGTGCACTCCGAGATAAGGAAACCTGCAACTCACTTCAAGGTATTTATAAGTACCTACCTGCTATATTGAGCCCTGCTTAATCTGTCTAGTGTGTTGTGCAAACACTAGCCCTTTAGGGTTTTTTTTTGGAGTTTATTACACAATGTTCTTTTAGACAAAAGGACACCAATGCTCACAGTGTTCTTCTCATTCCCGCTGGAGAAACAGGCAAAATTACCACATCATCTGCATACGGCAAGGCTGGGATTGCATGATCTGCTAAAACTGGGGACTGTTGGTTAGACGATGAGAGAGCCTGAACGACTGATGTACAAATTAAAAAGCGAGAGGGCTACATTACACTCCTGCCTTATCCCTCTTTTGGTGGAAACAGCTCCGAAGAGGAACATCTAAGCCTCAGTGAGGTGTAGATAAGGCAAGATAAGAGTCTGGAAAAAAAGAGGGAACAATCTTTTGTACACTGGGGATTCCTGAGGTTTTGGCCACAGCCTGTCCTGTGGAATCAGATCAAAAGCTGGTGTGAAATCCACAAAGATTGAAAAAATGGTCCCTTTGGACAGCGAGGTGTATTTTTCAGTTCAACAGTGCAAGACCAGACAGGTTGAATGGTCCCCTCTAAATCCCATCTTTTTTTTCTTTTTTTTTTTTTGGACAAGATTTTCACTTTGGGCCCAATCCAATAGTTTTAAATAAGGGCACTTTGCATATTGCCTCCTTTTTGTACTAAGCAAGCTAATTGGTCTACAGTTGGCAGGGCAAAGTCTGTTTCCTGTATTCCTATAGAGAAGGATAATATCACCCAGATGGGAAACATGCTGTGCCGTTAATGTAACTAAAAAGAGCAACCAACATTGGGGCCCATCTTCCTTTCCTTTCCTTTCCCTTTCTTTCTTTTTTTCTTTTCCTCTCTCCCCTCCCCCTTTTCCTCCCCCAGGGAAGAACCCTGGGTTAGACATCAGATCTGAGGTATTGCAATCCCGTCAAGACCGAATATTATAAACATTTATATCCCATTCACACCACTCCGTCTTACCAGGGTTCAGCCAAAGTCTGTTGTTCTCCATCCAGGCCTTCACATCCTCCAGGCACCTCAAAAGAATGCCTACTGCATCACTCACTTCACCCAGGATGCACAACTGGATGTCGGCAGGATGCCATCCTACCCTGGATATCAACTGGGTATAGCTAAACTCATGAAGGCGGTGTTGTGATTCAGGGTCAGCCTGTGGGTTCGGCAGTTGGGTCGGACGACTCAGAGGAGGAGGAGGGGGGTGTTGAAGAGCTTGCTGAGGGGATTGGACAGCTTGATGAGAGCCCTCAGCCAGGCCCCTCCCACTTGGTCACCAGGGAGACCCAGCTGTGTGAGCCTGACAGCGTGGATGAAGATGACCCACAGCTGGCCCTGTTCAAGGACGCCCGACGCAGGAGGCAGTCAATTAGGAGTAAACAGAGGAAGGCAATGGGGCTTCTCGGAAGGAGGCAGAGAGAAGCCACGCCCTGAACTCTATATAAGGGGAATGTGTGGGGAGGGCTGGTTTGCTGAAGGCAACCGCTCGGATAGTTCATGTTTCTTTAAGCTCCTGTTTCTTGCTTTGTCTTGTTCAGTTTGTTTTTGTTGCAATAAATTTGGCAGGCGTAATTCCAGCCTCTTGCCGTTTGTAGAGGGGTTGTCCCTGCCTTTTCTGCAGGGCCGGTAGCAGGCTGGTACAGAACAGGTGGATGATCTCAGCCAGTAGCTTCATGTAGATGTTAAACAGGAGCACAGACAGCCCTGTGGTACCCCACCGAGCAGGGGCCGAGAGCTGGACCTCTCACTCTCTATCAATACTGATTGGGACCAAACGTGGAGGAAAGAGGTGAACCAGGACAAATTGTGTCACTTGCCCTAAACTCCCTAAGTTGGCCCCGAAGGATAACTAGGTTGATGGTATTGAAAGCCTACAAGAGATAGTATAGAACAGAATAACAGAGTTGGAAGGGACCTTGGAGGTCTTCTAGTCCAACCCCCTGCTCAGGCAGGAAACCCTATACCAGTGGTGGTGAACCTATGGCATGCTTGCCAGAGGCGGCACTCAGAGCCCTCTCTGTTGGCATGCACGCCACCGCTGCCAGCAGCAGGTCCATCAGGCCACTACCGCCGCCCGGAGCAGGAGTCCTGCCCAGCACAAAGGAGGTGAAGCAGCCAACTAGAAAGCTCAAGTAGAGGTCACCAACCATTGTCGATTGGTGGACTGGAAGAAAAGAGAGGGGGAAGCATTTTACATGCATGCATGCACGAGGCCGCGAGCATGCACGCGCTGCAAATGGGGTGGGGCTAGGGCCTGCCCCGTTCACTAGCCCTGCCCCGTTCTTCCATGGTGCAGCGCCTTGTATCTGAACCCTGCAGCGTGGCAGCGGCCGTTTTTGTGCCTTGCAGCACAGTGGCCCATTTTTGCGCCCCCGGTTTTTGCGTGCCAGAGGTGGCACTCAGAAGCGCCTCCCCCCCCAAGGGCACCACAATGCTGATGTGGCCCTGGCACTTTGCGAAATAAGTGAGTTTTGGGTTGCACTTTGGGCACTCGGTCTCTAAAAGGTTCGCCATCACTGCCCTATACCATTTCACACAAATGGTTGTCCAATCTCTTCTTAAAAATGTCCAGCGTTGGAGCATTCACAACTTTTGGAGGCAAGTTGATCGAGATCCAGAAGAGCAAGGATGGATGTACCACCTCCATCCTGCTCTCACCAGGGATCATTCACGACTGAAACCTAACTGAAAAGGATCCATTTCTTCCAGGATCCTCTGGAGTTGCAACATCACCACCTTCTCAGTTACCTTCCCTAAAAATGGGAGGTGGGAATCTGGGCGGAAATTCTCCAGAATGGTAGGGTCCAATGATGGCTTCTTGAGGAGGGGCCACATCAGCACTTCTTCAAAAGGAATTGGGAACACGCCTTGTAAAAAAGATGGATTCACAACCAGTTGCAACATCCTGTTTTCCAGAAAAAAGCACCATTGGGAAAACTGGATTTGGACTTATGACATGACTGAGCTTCTTATTTATGTGGTTCAATTGCTGAACTCAAGACTGCTGCAAAAATGATCACAAAATCAGGTCTGTCCACATGGTGACTTGACTTATAACTGCAACAATGTAAGGCCAAAAGTCCAGTCCCAGTTGTGGTTGTAAGTGAAAGACTACCTATAGGGATATAGTTGCCAAAAAGCTCCCAAATATTATTAACTTCATTGTTAACAACATTGCTTGGCACAGCAGCCTTTTCAACTTCTGGGATACCCAAGATTTTAGAACTAGAGGGTCTTGGAGATCGGGGTTGGAAAGGACACAGCCAGTTCGTCCTTGGCCTCCTTATACAGTATGGAGGTTGCACGGTGCTGTCCTGGAAGTGGGCACCATTTTGGAATAGACAAAGTTCATTGCGTTGTTGTTGTTAGTTGCGAAGTCATGTCCGACCCATTGCGATGGACAACATTCCTCCAGGCCTTCTTGTCCTGTACCATCTTCTGGAGTCCATTTAAGCTCACGCCTACTGCTTCAGTGACTCCATCCAGCCACCCCATTCTCTGTCGTCCCATTCTTCTCTTGCCCTCAATCTTTCCCAGCATTAGGCTCTTCTCCAGTGAGTCCTTCCTTCTCATTAGGTGGCCAAAGTGTTTGAGTTTCAACTTCAGGATCTGGCCTTCTAAAGAGCAGTCAGGGTTGATCTCCTCTAGGACTGACCGGTTTGATCGCCTTGCAGTCCAAGGGACTCGCAGGAGTCTTCTCCAGCACCATAGTTCAAAAGCTTCAATTCTTTGGCGCTCAGCCTTTCTTATGGTCCAACTTTCACAGCCATACATTGCAACTGGGAAGACCATAGCCCTGACTATACACACTTTTGTTGACAGGGTGATATCTCTGCTTTTCAGTGTGCTGTCTAGGTTTGCCATTGCACACACTCCCAAAATGGTGCCCACTTCTGGGATGTTGCCACACAGCCTATGTAGGGAAGCCCACCTGTTGGATTGGCTGCTTCCCAATAGATCTCCTTTGGGTAAGTGACTAAGCTGTGATGGGAAGTGGAGAGGACGGTATGGGACCTAAGGGGGTGGGAAGCAGGCCCAAGGCTTTGGAGACCCAGAGGGGCAGGATGGTGGGGGGAGATAAATGAGATTGCCAAGTGCCAGAGTTTTGTTCGTATGACTGTGGCGGTACTCAGCAGCCATAAATTTGGGCAGTGATCACGAGTCCCTTTGTTCACCATTGTTGTAATTCTTTTTTTTAATGTAAATTTTATAAAGGTGGGGAGGAGAATGCGGGGATGGGGTACGGGGTTGGGATGGAGGGAAAGTTGAGGGAGGGGTTGGGGTTTCCCCCAATTACATTCAATATTTAGCAAATAGCATATTGTCTGGGTTGATATACATCAATAAAAGTTGTAAGAATAATGATGGATAACAATAATAGACATAGCAAATTATAGTAAACAATGTTAAAATTTCAATCTATAATATTTCTCTTAGTAAAATAAGGTCAAAAAAATAAGTATCACGTTCCTTTCTCTCTAATTTGTTTGTCTGGCCATTGATAAAATTTATTCCAAGTTCTATAATAAACTAAATGCTCTTTTTCTTTAATCTCTAAAGTTAATCTATCCATTTCTGCACAATCTAGTATTTTCTTGATAAGCATTTCTTCAGTTGGTACACTCTCATTTTTCCAGTATTGGGCATACATAACTGTTGTAATTCTGAAGGTGAGGACCACTTGTACTGTATCTCCCTCAAGATACATTCCTACACACTCAAGGCACTAGTAATAGCAATAGCAGTAGCCCTTAGACTTATATACTGCTCCATAGTGCTATATAGCGGTTTACAGAGTCAGCATCTTGGCCCCCACAATCTGGGTCTTCATTTTACTCACCTTGGAAGGAAGGAAGGCCGAGTCAATCTTGAGCTCTGTCAGGATTGAACTCCAAGTTGTGGACAGAGTTTGCCTGCAATACTGGATTCTAATCACGGTGCCTCCAGGACTCACTAATTTATGTAGGTTAATTTTAATGGAGGCTAATTGCTCGATCACTGAAATAATAGCTTGCTTATGAGCAAACACTGTCTTACCATGAATTCAACTGAGCCATCCTGTGAAAACAGCTCCTCCCAGTCCTTACCCTGTGCGATTGTGTTCTCATTTTCTTTAGAAGAAGCTGGAGCTAGCAGAGCAGACTGAAGAATGACAAGGGAGGGCAGGCATAGAATCAGAACAGTCTATTAAATCTTCTCCAAGAGAAACAGAAAGCTCCGATAATTGTTGCTTTTCTGTTTCTCTTTGCAAGTCCCATTCAAGAGCCACAAAATTATTAAGAGATGGGAAATAGGGTTAATTTACTTAGTGTCTCCTTTTGTAGGAGAAGTTCATCCATTTTTTGGCAGTTTCGGCTGTTTTGCAAGAATGCTGAGGCACAACTGGCTATGCCCATTCTCCTAGCTAGCCAGAACCCTCCATTCTCTGGATTGGCTCTCGCTCATGTTTTCTTTTTGCTGCCCTTTTGGATCAGGCCGTCCGCTCTCTGCTGGCGCCAATCACAGATGTCGACAAAGGCGCAATAGGAGCATTTCCAAGTGTCTTCAATGTCCACTCCCTTGGGATCTCTTTGCCCTTTCCAATACGATAAAAAATAATGGGACATGGACATCAATTCATCATGGTCATAGGTGATGACTTCGGTGCCCAGCAACGTGTTGGTCTCCTGATGAATGTACTCAACTTGAAGGTGGCCAATAGACGGAATGTCTGACTGGGTCAAGTTGAGGAGCACCAGTTTCAGGAGGTCTTCAAAGCAGTGCACCATGAACCCAGCTTTTTGACAATGTTCTTTGATTTCCTGGCCAAGTGGCCGTTTGGGCTTCAGATGAAGGTGGTGTATGAAAATATCTTGGGTTAAGCATCCTTGCACCATAGCATCAAAGAGATATTTATATAAAGAGACCTGCAATGAATCAAGCATCCCTTCTTGAGTTGATTCAATTTTTAGCCTCACCTGTGTCTCACTGAATACAGGTAGACCTCAACTTACAACAACCACAATTGGGATCAATATTTCCATGCTAAGCACGATGGTTATTAAGTCACTCACACTCGATTTTTTTCTTTTTTGCTGCCATGGTTGTTAAGCAAATCACTGCAGTTGGTAAGTGAATCACACCAAGCAAATCCAGCTTCCCCCATTGACTTTGCTGGGAAGGTGGCAAATGGTGCTCCCATGAGCTCGAGACACTGCAACTGTTGTCAATGCATGCCTATTGCCTAGGGCTCATATTTTGTTCACATGACTGTAGGGATGCTGAGATGATCATAATGGAATTCGTTGTTGGAACCTATTTTTAATCAACCATTACAGAAGTATTCAGCCAGTAGATGTCAGTGTTTACAAGTCGATGGTTTGGATCTGTGCTCTTTCATTTGAAGCAGAAGTCCCAATTTCCTGTTACAGTTAAATAGTTCAGCAGTAAAGCACATGGAGACTGTACTCTTTGCTCTGTGGTGCTATATACAGTGATGGAATTCAAATACCTGAACAACTGGTTCTCTAATTCGATGCAGGCCTGGACCTCTGAGGCCTAGAATGGACTTCCGGAAGTGGCATCCATGCACTTTTGGCGTGCCGTTCTAGGCCTGAGAAGCCTCCTCCAGGCCTCTGAGGCCTAGACTGGACTTCTGGAAGCCAACTGGTTCTCCAAATGCAGCAAAATTTAGCTACTGGTTTAACTGAACCAGTGCGAATCGGTTGAATCCCACCACTGGCTATATATAAAGAGAATTTCTAACACGTAAGTGTAAAGACTGGTTGCAAGTCTCTTTTTTCAGTGCCATTGTAACTTTGAATGGTAACCAAATGAACAGTTGTAAGATGAGGACTATCTGTATTTAGATGTATATGAGGGCTTACTGGAGTTTGATATTTTATTTATTTATTTATTTAATTGGATTTGTATACCGCCCTATTCCCGTAGGACTCAGGGCGGTTTACAGGGCAGTTAAAACCATGAATACAAAAAATTAAAAACAAATAAAACAATTAAATTAAATTCAAGCCCCAAGAGTAAATCTAAAACCCAGTTAAAATAACAACCCCACAGTCTGGACCAAATAGATCGAAGAGCCAAGTTTTCAGGTCCTGGCGAAATGAGCGAAGGTCGGGGGCAGTCCTAAGTTCTGTGGGTAGTTGGTTCCATAGGGCAGGCGCACCCACAGAGAACGCTCTTCCCCTGGGAATAACCCGCCGGCATTCATTAACCGGCGGTACCCTGAGAAGGCCCTCCCTGTGGGGGCGCACACGACGATGGGAAGATGATGCCGGCAGCAGGTGTTCCCTTAGATAGTCCAGACCCAAGCCATTTAGGGCTTTATAGGTCATTACCAGCACCTTGAATCTCACCCGGAGGGCAACCGGAAGCCAATGCAGCTCATGGAGAAGATATGCCCACTGTAAAGGTTTAATACATATTTCCTGCATGGAAATGTCTCATGCTGTTCTCCAGACTGCCAAAAATATTGTTTATTGGTTTTTCTAAGTAAATCCCAGGATCCTCTGGTACATTCACTATCGTCGACTTCAAATAAAATCGGGTAATATTTCAGTTCTAAGCAACATTTCAGTTTAGAACATTTCAACTATAAGCAACCATGATTAAAATATACCAGATGTCCAAAAAGATTGGGGCATCTCTGCTGACCCTACATTAAATCTGTGATGCAGTGGGTAAATAAGCAAATGCTATCAGGGGTGGGAGGAAATTAACACAGGGAGAGAATTCAGATCATGGGAAGTAATTGCCCCATTTTTTTCTCTCCCTGATCAGACTCCATTTGGAGTATGAGATCCAGTTCTGGAGATAACAATAGTCTTCAAATCTCAGACAGATTGTCATAATGGGGGAAGAAATGAGCTTATTTTCTTTGGCTTCAGAGGGCAGGACCAGACTCATTGGGTTAAGGAAGATCAAATTCAATCAGAATAGAGCTGGAAGGGACCTTGGAGGTCTTCTAGTTCAACCCCCTGATCAAGCAGGAGAGACTGGACAGCCATTTGCCTGAAATGGTATAAGGTTTCCTGCCTGAGCAGGGGGTTGAACTAGATGACCTCCAAGGTCCCTTCCAACTTTATTATTATTATTATTATTATTATTATTATTATTATTATTATTATTATTATTATATTATTATTATTATTATCATCATTATTATTATCATTATATTATTATTATTATTATTATTATTATCATTATTATTATATTATTATTATTATTATTATTATTATTATTATTATTATTATTATTATTATTATTATTATCCTACACCAGAGGTAGGCAACCGTGGCTCTTTTATGACTTGTAGACTTCAACTCCCAGAATTCCTGAGCTAGCGTGGCTGGCTCAGGAATTCTGGGAGTTGAAGTCCACGAGTCATAAAAGAGCCAAGGTTGCCTACCCCTGTCCTACACCATTTCAGACAAATGGATGTCCAGTCTCTTCTTAAAAAACCTCCAGTGATGAAGCACCCACAACTTCTGATGGCAAGCTGTTCCACTGGTTAATTGTTCTCATTGTTAGGAAGTTTCTCCTTAATTCCAGGTTGCTTCTTTCCTCGATTAGTTTCCATTGTTTCTTCTCTTGCCCTTTGATAGTTTGGAATATAAGTTGACCCCTCTTCTTTGTGGCAGCCCCTCAAATACTGGAACACGGCTATCATGTCCCCCAGTCCTTCTTTACTCTAGACTACCCAAACCCAAATCCTGCTACTGCTCTTCCTACGTTTTAGTCTCCAGGCCTTTAATCATCTTAGTTGCTCTTCTCTGCAGGAGATATTATCTGACTCTATGAACTGTCAACCTATGGAAAAGGCTCTTGCATGAAGGGCTAAATTCCCCTTCACTGAAGTTCAACAGCAGCTACACGACCGTCCTGCAGATACGTTCCAGTGCAGCGTTTCTCAAGCTTAGCCACTTTTAAGAAGTGTAGACGTCAACAACGAGACGTCCCCAGCCAATATTGCTGGCTGGGGAATTCTGGGAGTTGAAGTCCACGCTTCTTAAAAGTGGCCAAATTTGACAAACACTGATCTAGCGGATCCTGCGTCAAATTGGTAGGTGGATTAGATGACTTCCAAGTCCCTTACCAACTCTTCGGTTTTTTTTACTGACCCAGTTGAATGCATGGTGTGAATGCAGCCAATTCCCTCCCTGTATCTGGGTTTCACGCCTCCCCTCCAGCCAGCCTAGGGTCTCCAATCTCACCCTGACCCACCTGGAAACGGTTCCTCTTCTTCTGCGCAGGTCCAGGCATGTTGGCTTTTCCCCTTGTCTTCAATTCATTCAGTTGCAATTCACCTTTAGCCGTATAATTTAGCTGGTCAATAATCCCGAACACAAAAACGCCTTCTAACACGCCAAAGACCGGGCATTCCCGCACACGCCAACCTGCCAGGGAGAAAACCACATTTAAGCGCCTTTGCCGTCCTGAGAGGCACAGGGAGCGTTCCACGAGCAGAGTGCCCACCTTTTTGTAGATTAGCTACGGTCAGGAGGATGTTAACCAGCTTGATGGCCCATCCATCTTCTCGGCTTGTAGTCTTCACAGGCACCAAGTTATGATCTTGCAGTTCTGAATTGAAGCAGCCAGAGAAAAAAAATGTTGCTTTCCTGCTCTCAAAATTAGCCACTTATCTCTACAGCAAGGCGGCACGGTGGCCTAGCAATTAAGATGCTGGGCTTATTGACCGGAAGGTTGGCAGTTTGAGACCCAAGCACCGCATGACAGGGTGAGCTCCCGTCCTTGCCTCAGTTCCTGCCAACTTAGCAGTTCGAAAGCATGCAAATGCGAGTAGATAAATAGGCACCACTTTGGTGGGAAGGTAACAGTGTTCCATGTGACTCAGTGTATTGTCATGCTAGCCACATGCCCGCAGACGCGTCTTCGGACAGCCCTGGCTCCCTCGGCTAGGACAGGGCTTTTCAACCAGTGGCACGGGTACCACCTGTGGTACATTGGCACCTGGCAGGTGGTACGCGGCCATCCTAGAAAAGTAGTAGCAGGGGAGGGGAATGAGCTGAACCGGGGGCAGCACCGCACAAGCCTGAATGAGAGATGGCTGGAGATGCAGGGCTGTCAGGGCTCAGCGGAAGTGCCAGGATCAGTGCCGCGTTCCAGCTGATTGGCACTTCTTTGGGGCTATCAGGGCTCAGTGGAAGTGCCAGGATCAGCGCCAGGTTCCAGCTGGAGCTCAGCGCTGACCCTGGCGCTTTTGAGCCCAGAAGAAGCGCCGATCAGCTGGAATGTTGCAGCATCTCCAGGGTCTTGTGATTTACTTTCAGATGGCAACTGATTCATATTTATGACGGTCAGAGTGTCCCAGGGTCATGTGAAGTGACCAAAACCTGCTTCAACCACCCAGCAGATGGGGGGGGGGATAAAAACCAAACTCCCCCCACCCCACCCCCACTGCCAATCCTCAACAGAACAGTCACTCTGTACTTTATCACCTTTTTCCTTTTTTTTTTTTTTGGTCATCAAGTTTTTGACACCTTGCTAGGCGACTGGTGGTACTCAGATGTTGCCATATCCTAAGTGGTACCAGGGGTGAAAAGGTTGAAAAGCCCTGGGCTAGGAAACAGAGATGAACACCGCCCCTGAGAGCTGGACACGACCGGACAGGGAAAACCTTTACCTTTACCTTTTAATTCTACAGCAAATTGCTCCCCTCTTGCCCCCCCCAATGAGGGTCTGAGAAAAATTTTCAGCATTAGTTTTCTCGTTCCCCTTTATGTTGCAGCATCCCCCGAGTTATGTGATCAAAATTTGAGCTGTTGGCAACCGGTATGTCAGGATGACAATTGCAGCATCCTGGGTTTGACAAGTGGAAGGAGCCGGTTTCCCTTAACAATCACATGATTGTAGTGATTCGCTTAACAACTCTAGCAAAAAAGTCATAAAACTGGGCATGACTCACTTAATGACTGCCTTGCTTAGCCATGGAAATTCTGGTCGCAGTTGTGATTGTTAAGTCTAGGACTATCCGTAGCTCCTATTTAGAATTACAGCCAGCCAGTTGTTTGTGCCCTTTCTCAGACATGCCATTACATTACTATCTGCACTACAAAAGGGGTAAGCAATCTTGGCTCTTTTATGACCCGTGGACTTCAACTCCCAGAATTCCTGAGCCAGCATGGCTCAGCATGGAAACCTCTCCCTTTGTCCTTAGCATGGCTGGCTCAGGAATTCTGGGAGTTGAAGTCCACGGGTCATAAAAGAGCTAAGGTTGCCTACCCCTGCACTACACTTTTAGGTTTTTAGAAAAGGGTGAGTTTTACTGCTTCTTTCTTGAGCTTTTAGGAAGTTTTGGGGCTCTACTTTTCTTCTGAAATACTGAGCAACTATAAATCTGTTTAAACCAGTGTTTCTCAACCTCGGCCATTTGAAAATCTGTGGACTTCAACTCCCAGAATTCTGGCAGATCAGGGAATTCTGGGAGCTGAGGTCCACACAACTTCAAGTTGCCAAGATTGAGAAACACTGATTTAAAGGATTATGCCATTTCCCCCTTAAAAATGACTAGAAACTGAATGGCCTTAATTTTAAGCAATCATGGACCATGTTGGGGTTGGGGGCATTACTCAAAAATTATGGTCCACTGTTGAAAGATAAAAGTTTCTCTGGAGTTAAGCCTCATTTTGAGAACTTTTTCAGCAGCAATAGCGTAGTGGGTTGCCACTATCAACTTCTCAGTCCTCTGTTTGTCTTCCAACCTAATTTATAACCCTGGAATCTCCTGGTGGTCTCCCATCCAAGTATGGGGTGACCCTGATCATCTTTTTAAAGGTCAGCCACAACCGGCTAGATGCTGTTGCTTTCTGTTGTTAATCACATTCTAAAAGGGCAGGTTACATTGCTACCACAACAAAAAAGGTAGTTCTGGGGCGCCTTAAGGACTAGCAGCTTTATTATGCAGAAAATACCCACCATTTTACAAATAGAAAATATGGCCATGCTCATTAATAGCTCAGAGATCCTATTTCCCATCCTTGCAATGCAATATATTAAAGAAAGAGAAGACAAGAATTTAACTCAAACTTCCAAATGACGTCACCTTTGGCAAGATGTATTGACTTTCCTGTATTTAATAACACAGTTGTCTTCTCCGGCAATTGCACACTCGGCTTTTCTTTGTGATAAACCACCTTTTGCTCGCACCACACTTGCTCAGAGAGATCTGTGACCCAAAGATAGCACAGGCGGAAAGCTTCAAGAGGCGTCTTCGCTCTCTTCCTCTTTGTTGTCCTCCGCTTCCCTTCTTCCACGTTAGCAGGCCGAGAATCGACATGCTGAGGCCTGGAACCGCTTAAGGGTTGGGATTCCCTGCCATGAGCATGCAAGAAGTTCGGATTATCGTATTTCTGCTGAAAGAATCCAGATGAGCATAAGATGGCAGTCAAAAGTAAAGATCCGCCACGGGTAACACAAGTGATTCAGTAGGATCACATTCCAGAAAAGAGTATCAAGAATCACAGAGATTGAAGATACCCTTGTCATTTTTTTTACTCTATACACACACACACACACACACACACACACACGTATATGTATATTAATCACAGACCATTTTGAAAACTTAGCTGAAAGAGAAAACTTGAGAGAACTTGGAACTGTGACTGAATCTGGATGTTCTGCTTCAGATACTACAAAAGGCCAGTTAGATCATTGACTCCCGGCCTGTTTAGGCATTTAGTGTATTTAGGATAGCACCAAAGGTGCTTTTTCAGGAGGCAAGTTGGACTTTGTTGTTTTTCTTTGGAGACATTTTGCTTCTCAGCTCTGACTGGATGGTGGGGAAGGAAGGACTTACATCAGGGGTCTTCAAACTTGGCCCTTTTCTGACTTGTGGACTTCAACTCCCAGAATTCCTCAGCCAGGCACACTGGCTGAGGCATTCTGGGAGTTGAAAGTCCACAAGTCATAAAAGGGCCAGGTTTGAAGACCCCTGACTTATACTGTGTTATGGTCACTGGCATGGCTGTGAAAGTTGGACCATAAGAAAGGCTGAGCGCGAAAGAATTGAAGCCTTTGAACTATGGTGCTGGAGAAGACTCCTGCGAGTCCCCTGGAGTGCAAGGCGATCAAACCGGTCAGTCCTAGAGGAGATCAACCCTGACTGCTCTTTGAAAGACCAGATCCTGAAGTTGAAACTCAAACACTTTGGCCACCTAATGAGAAGGAAGGACTCACTGGAGAAGAGCCTAATGCTGGGAAAGATTGAGGGCAAGAGAAGAAGGGACGACAGAGAATGAGGTGGCTGGATGGAGTCACTGAAGCAGTAGGCGTGAGCGTAAATGGACTCCAGAAGATGGTAGAAGACAGGAAGGCCTGGAGGAACGTTGTCCATGGGGTCGCGATGGGTCGGACACGACTTCACAACTAACAACAACAAATGGTCACTTGCATTCTTTTAGAGAGTCATTGAGGCCACTTGGTGGTTTACCTGTGTCCTCAAGGTCACCTGAGTGGTGCAAATGGCTCTGAAGCCTTCTTGGCTGCAGGATGCTTTCTGCTTCATGTCCCTTGACTGTTGAAGACAGGACAGGCTGTTGGGGATGAGTCTGTGTTGTCTGCACCTCAAACTGAAGCGCAAATGTTCCTACTGTCAGAGCTGAAGCAGTTTCTTGGATGAGAAGAGAAACGCCTTCAAATTAAAACAGAAAGTCCAGTTGCCTCCTGAAAAAGCACCTTTGGGACAACCATTTTTTTAAAAAAAATTCCATTTATATCCCGCCCTTCTCCAAAGACTCAGGGCGGCTTACAAGCAAGCTTAGCAGTAGCCTTCATTCTATGTATATGCCTGCTTATTAGGGCTTTCACACACACCCCAAGCGGCATTATTACAAAGTCAGCTTAATTGCCCCCAACAATCTTAGGTCCTCATTTTACCTACCTCGGAAGGATGGAAGGCTGAGTCAACCTTGAGCCTGGTGGGACTCGAACCTGCACTAATTGCAGGCAGCTGGTGTTACTTAAGGAGGCATTAGCCCACTGCTCCACCAAGGCTCGGGTGACCGAGAATCTCCCTAGACATTTAGGATAGCACATTTTTTTGTCTTTCAACAGGGACTAATGTCCCACGGAATGTCTTTTTGCCCTTCATCGTGGCCAGAAAGTTTTCTCTTGTTTATTTTATTCAACTTTTATGCCGCCCACTTCCCTCTACAACAGGGGTCTTCAAACTTGGCCCTTTTATGACTTGTGGACTTCAACTCCCAGAATTCCTCAGCCAGCTTTGCTGGCTGAGGAATTCTGGGAGTTGAAGTCCACAAGTCGTAAAAAGGGCCAAGTTTGAAGACCCCTGCTCTACAAGGTGACTCTGGACCGCTTTCTTTTCCCTCTTCCTTTGGTTAAAATCCCCGCGGGAGCGCAAATGCGGGTGGCGAAAAGCGCGTTCGCTTTAGTTCCGTTGAAACATCCCAGGCCGCAAAACATGTTTTGCGAGTTGCACAGCACCGCGAGTTCGAACCCCAAACGCGGCTAAACCGTTACAAAACAACTACAAACAAACAAACGAACGGCGCAACCCAGCCGGTTAAGTCCGTTGACGGCTCTGGGGAACGGCGCACGCACCAGGGCCGGGACTCCAACCAGGGTTTTGTGAACCCTCGTCACGCGAAGGCTGCTCACCCGATCTTCGGCTCCTCTATCTGCAAGAACTCGGAGTCGCTCAGGTCGGCAAAACCTGAGGCAACCTCGGAGTCTTGCAATCCGGAGTCACGCCCGGACATGTTTTGCGCTCTGCTTTCCTCTGCGGTCACGAGAGCAAGATCGTCGCCAGCTGCCCGAAGGAGGAGCCTTAATCTGTAATTTATGGGGGGTTTTTTTTCTTTCTTTCTTTCCGCCTGAAATGGATTTTCCCCCTTCCGTTCGTCCTCCTTCCGGTTCTCAGCCAGCCAAGGATTATAGACACCCCCACCCCCCCACGCCTCACAAATGAAGGCCTGTTGATGTAACTTGAGGCCCTAGAACAGGGGTCTTCAAACTCGGTCCTTTTATGACTTGTGGACTTCAACTCCCAGAATTCCTCAGCCAGCTTTGCTGGCTGAGGAATTCTGGGAGTTGAAGTCCACAAGTCATAAAAGGGCCAAGTTTGAAGACCCCTGCCCTAGAAAAAGGGCAGAGAAGAGCAATCAAGATGGTTAAGGGGACTGCAGGCTAATGCATACGCTGAACGGTTGCAAGAACAGAACAGAACAGAACAGAACGGAATAACAGAGTTAGAAGGGACCTTGTGGGTCATCTAGTCCAGATGGCCGTCCAATCTCTTCTTGAAAGCTTCTAGCGATCAAGCTCCTACAACTTCTGAAGGTGTTCTGCTCCGCTAGTTGATTGTTCTGACTGTCAGAACATTTCTCCTGATTTCTAGGTTGAATCTCTCCTTGATCAGTTTCCATCCCTTATTTCTTGTCTGGCCTTCTGGTGCTTTGGAAAATAGGTTGACACCCTCCTATCTGTGGCAGCCCCTCAAATATTGGCACGCTGCTATCGTATCTTGTTTAATGAAAAAGAAGGACTGACAGGGGACATGATAGCAGTTTTCCAATTTATTTTTATTTTATTTTATTTTAATTCCATTTATATCCCGCCCTTCTCCGAAGACTAAGGGCGGCTTACAAGCTTAGTAGCCTTCATTCTATGTATATGCCTGCTTATTAGGGCTTTCACACACACACACCCAAGCGGCATTATTACAAAGTCAGCTTAATTGCCCCCAACTATCTGGGTCCTCATTTTACCTACCTTGGAAGGATGGAAGGCTGAGTCAAGTATGTGTAGTTTAATGAAGAGAAGGGTGAGGGGTGACATGATAGCAGTGTTCCAATATCTCAGGGGCTGCCACAAAGAAGAGGGAGTCAAGCTATTCTCCAAAGCACCTGAAAGCAGGGCAAGAAGCAACGGATGGAAACTAGTCAAGGAGAGAAGCAACCTAGAACTAAGGAGAAACTTCCTGACAGTTAGAACAACCTGCCTCCAGAGGTGGTGAATGCTCCAACACTGGAGGTTTTTAAGAAGAGACTGGACAGCCATTTGCCTGAAATGGTATAGGGTTTCCTGCCTGAGCAGGGGGTTGGACTAGATGACCTCCAAGGTCCCTTCCAACTTTATATTATTATTATTATTATTAACCTTGAGCCTGGTGGGATGTGAACCTGCACTAATTGCAGGCAGCTGGTGTTACTTAAGGAGTTACTTAGGGGTTGCCACAAAGAAGAGGGAATCAACCTATGCTCCAAAGCATCTGAGGGCAGGACAAAAAATATTGGGTGGAAACTAATCAAGGAGAGAAGCAACCCAGGATTAAGGAGAAATTTCCTGATAGAACAATTGATCAGTGGAACTGCTTGCTTTCCGAAGTTGTGAGTGCTCCAACACTTGTCCGAAATGGTAGGGTCTCCTACTTGGCCAGGGGGTTGGACTAGAAGACCTCCAAGATCCCTTCCAACTCTGTGCTATTGTCTATTCTGACTAATGGTTGCAGCTTCCAGGTTGTTTCTGAGCAATGCACCCACCGCAGATGTGCTACAATTTGTCAGCGTTTCTCCAACTTGGAGACCTTAAGACATGTCTTAAAAGTTTCTACGTTGGAGAAACTCTCGTCTTTATCCTGCCTTTTGTTTTTGATCTAGCTCACTGATCTATATTTTTCCAGTGAAAAATGGTTTTTTATAAAACAATTTTACTGTAAGTTTAAATAACAATACTGAAAGGGAATACCAGCTAAGCTCCGAAAGAAGGGACAGTAAAGGAAAATAATAATAATAAAAAGGTGTACAGAAACAAAGGAAAAGAATAAGCGAAATAAAAATGTTTGCTGCTATGAGTTATTTATAAAAATAATAAGATAAAAATAAATATATATATTTACTCAATGCACTAAACTTAGTTAATCTGTGGATAGTTCAACATTTGCAGTATTCTTGAGTAATTCACTGTCTAGCAAAATGAAGCCTCCATGTTCAAGAGCAGAGTGATGCTGGTTCCTAGAGTTCCTTGGGGAGTGGATTCAAGATGGAGGCCCCAACCAAGAGATAACCCCCCTTTTTTTTTACAGGTGATACAATGCCACCAAGAGATGCTGAGTTCTACTCCCACCTTAGGCATGAAAGCTGACTGGGTGACTTTGGGCCAATCAGGGATGTGAGTTCTAATGCCGCCTTAGGCATGAAAGCTAGCTGGATGACTTTGGGCCAATCGGCAGGAGACTGTGAGTTCTAGTACCACCTTAGGCAGCTGGGTGACTCTGGGCCAGTCCCTCTTTTTCAGCCCAACCGACCTCGCAGGATTGTATGTTGTGAGGAAATTAGGAGGAGGAGATGTGTTGGATATGTTCATTGCCTCGAGTTATTTATTGAAGTAATAAAGGCTGGATGCAAATAAATAAATAATAGGTACGTTTGCTACCTTGTTACTTATGAAATAAATAGTACCGATGGGATATAAATAAATAATTTTTTATTTTCTCCCTGTGGGCCCCCTTTGGGTGTTGCCTTCTTGAAATATGTATCTTTTTTCCCCCCTGCAAAACATGATGGGGAAAGATTGATACTGTGCAAATTTGTCCAATTTATTGTGCTGTGCAATTTGTTGGAAGTGTTTATGATAGTGTTTCTTGAACTTAGCAACTTGTAAGACACGTGGACTTCAGCAGGCTGGCTGGGGAATTCTGGCAGTTGAAGTCCACATATTGCCAAGATTGAGAAAACTGACTTAGGAATTCCTGCGACAGAGTAGTTGAACCCCCCCCCCTCCAAAATCACCAATTACTTGTTCTGGCTTATATCTTTCAAGGGATATGAAGTATGACATTCCAGTTTCCACTAGAGGGGGATCAAATCTCTAACGTTAAAGAAATAAATACTTTTTAAAACCTACAACCCCAGCAAATGACTGATGCAATCTGATGCCCTTTGCAAGATCTCTGGGTTTTCTCATGAAATCAGCATTAATCGCTAACCCCCACCCCCACCCCAATCTTTTAATTTATTCTTTTTTCAGGGTGCGTGGAAAAGAATCTAATACTGCAGCGATACTGCTTTCAAAAGTAGAATTGTGCAATGTTCTTGCATCCAGAATTCACTTTCCTTTGCCAGCCTTGATGTTGGATTTTTTTGATCCAAAGATTTCTGATATAATTAATTTCTTTTAAGGCTTCCCAGTGTGGGAAAGCCTAGGAACAAAGCCAATTATCCAGAGAGATGCACGGAATTTTTGAACTACCAAACTCTAAATGAAAACAAATCTTTCCAGGGTTGTCATTGTATTTACCCCCCCCCCCTTCTCCAGGGTGAGTGAGTATTAATCTTCCCAGCGGGAAACAAAGATAGGGGGTGTAATTGTCCCCATAATAGAAATATTAGCAATTTATCTCTCTAGAAGCTCGCCGAGGAGTATAAATGGCCTTCCTGTCGCTGCAGTTATTTATGAAGCTACTTCAGAGGAAGAACTGCAGGCACGTCTTAAGAGTTGTCATCTCTGCAACTTCACTCTTGCCGACAGGTTCTCCAAAGACTAATGGACTGTGGAAGGACAGGGACTGTCAAAAAAGCAGATGCCAACAGGATTTTCGGGTGAACGAGGGGGCTGGATTCAATTCCTTCGTTTGCAAGTTTGCTTTGGATCTGGCCGATCTCCAACATGCTGGGCTTAATTGGTTTAACTGGTAAGTGGATTCTGGCTTCAAATGCCTGAACTAGAGGGTTTGATTCAAACTTTGGGGTGCGAGGGAGAGGAAGGGGCTCCTGTCTCACTAAGGATAGAGTTTGTGGGCAGGAGAAACAGCTGGATGATTTCTGCACATCTCTCTCCCACTCTCTCTTCCCCTTCCTCCTTCCCTTCCCCTCTCTCCCTCTCCCTCTCTCCCTTCCTCCTTCTCTCTCTCTCTCTCTCTCTCTTTTAATATAACTTTTTATTGTTTTTCTCTCTCTACATACATATGTTAGTGTTTCAAACAGTGTGTGATCTGGGTTCCTAAAATGCTAATACATAATCCCTTCCTCTCTCCCTCCTTCTCTCCCCCTCTCTTCCCCTTCCTCCTTCCCTTCCCCTCTCTTCCTCCCTCCCTTCCTCCTTCCCTCCTCTTCCTCTTCCCCTTCCTTGTTCCCTTCCCATCTCTCCCTTTCCCCTTTCCTTTCTCCCACCCTCCTTCTTTCCCTTCTCTTCCCTTCCTCCTTCTCTCCCCCTCTCTCCCTTTCCCTCTCTCCCTTCCTTTTCTCCCTCTCTCTCCCATTTCCTCTCTCCCTTCCTCCTTCTCTCCCCTCTCTCTTCCCCTTCCTCCTTCCCTTCCCCTCTCTCCCTCTCCCTCTCTCCCTTCCTCCTTCTCTCCCTCTCTCCCTCGCTTCCTCTCTCCCTCCTTCTCTCCCCCTCCCTTCCCCTTCCTCCTTCCTTCCCCTTTCTCCCTCTCTCCCTTCCCCCTTCCCTCCTCTCCCTCTTCCCCTTCCTTGTTCCCTTCCCATCTCTCCCTCTTCCTGTCCCCTTTCCTTTCTCCCACCCTCCTTCTCTCCCCTCTCTCCCCCTTCCTCCTTCTCTCCCCCTCTCTCCCTTTCCCTTTCTCCCTTCCTTTTCTCCCTCTCTCTCCCATTTCCTCTGTCCCTTCCTCCTTCTCTCCCCTCTCTCTTCCCCTTCCTCCTTCCCTTCCCCTCTCTCCCTCTCCCTCTCTCCCTTCCTCCTTCTCTCCCTCTCCCTCGCTTCCTCTCTCCCTCCTTCTCTCCCCCTCCCTTCCCCTTCCTCCTTCCTTCCCCTTTCTCCCTCTCTCCCTTCCCCCTTCCCTCCTCTCCCTCTTCCCCTTCCTTGTTCCCTTCCCATCTCTCCCTCTTCCTGTCCCCTTTCCTTTCTCCCACCCTCCTTCTCTCCCCTCTCTCCCCCTTCCTCCTTCTCTCCCCCTCTCTCCCTTTCCCTTTCTCCCTTCCTTATCTCCCTCTCTCCCATTTCCTCTCTCCCTTCCTCCTTCTCTCCCCCTCTCTTCCCCTTCCTCCTTCCCTTCCCCTCTATCCCTCTCCCTCTCTCCCTTCCTCCTTTTCTCCCTCTCTCCCTCCTTTTCTCCTCCTCCCTTCCCCTTCCTCCTTCCCTTCCCCTCTCCCTCTCTCCCTTCCTTAAAGTATATATCCCTCCTAAGCTAATATATATTTATTTCCTAAATTTCTTATTCTTTTTTAACCATAATTAAAAATATGTTTAAGCTTTAAACATTCCATTTAATACATCTAGTCATCTAATCCTTTAACTCTTATTCAAAAATTTTTATCCATTATAATTTTCTTAAATTCAATCACATTTAAGTATCTAAAACATTTCCTTTATCTAAGTCATTTCAACTTTTTTATATTACTCATATCAAGAAAGAGAACAAAAAGGGTAAAAAAGGATACTATATTATTTAGGGAATTCATCCTTCTTAGAATGACGTTTATATTCCAAAACTTTTCTATTTATTTTGTTGTTGTTAGTTGTGAAGTCGTATCCGACCCATCGCGACCCTATGGACAACATTCCTCCAGGCCTTCCTGTCCTCTACCATCTTCTGGAGTCCATTTAAGCTCACGCCTACTGCTTCTGTGACTCCATCCAGCCACCTCATTCTCTCTCGTCCCATTCTTCTCTTGCCCTCCATCTTTCCCAGCATGAGGCTCTTCTCCAGTGAGTCCTTCCTTCTCATTAGGTGGCCAAAGTATTTGAGTTTTAGCTTCAGGATCTGGCCTTCTAAAGAGCAGTCAGGGTTGATCTCCTCTAGGACTGACCGGTTTGATCGCCTTGCAGTCCAAGGGACTCGCAGGAGTCTTCTCCAGCAGCATAGTTCAAAGGCTTCAATTCTTTGGCGCTCAGCCTTTCTTATGGTCCAGCTTTCACTGCCATACATTGCAACTGGGAAGACCATAGCCTTGACTATATGCACTTTTGTTGACAGGGTGATGTCTCTGCTTTTTAGTGTGCTGTCTAGATTTGCCATGGCTTTCCTCCCGAGGAGCAAGCGTCTTAATTTCTTGGCTACAGTCCCCATCTGCAGTGATCTTGGAGCCCAGGAAAATAAAATCTGTCACTACCTCCATTTCTTCGCCATCTATTTGCCAGGAATTGAGAGGGCCATATTCAAACAAATGTTTTTTAAAGTATTCTCTCTGGTCCCATCATCTATTTTCCTGATTTCCACTTTAGTCTTTTTTCTTTGCCCAGTATCTTTCTTAATCAATGTATATTGCTGAATCAAAAAGGTTTTCTGTATGTTCGGTAAAAGTTGCTGTAGATATAAAAAGTAAATCAGGTGAAGTGTCTTTGTATGGGGCTTCTGCCTTTCCATGTTTGTTGAAAATCTTTTTCTTTTTCTTTCTCTCTGTTTCTCTTATTATTTCCTTTCCCTCTGATGATCCTGAAATCTCCACAGTCCATTTTATCCAATCTGTTTTCTTGTCTTCAGATTTATTTTGTAGTCTTAAGGGATAAGTGGCTTTTTCCAATTCTTGTGAATTTTTTTCCACTAGGAATAAATCCTTTTTCCTTGTTTTGTTAAGTTCCATCTTTAAGTCTCTATTCTCAATTCTATGTCCATTTATCTTTTTATCTGCTCCTTCTCTGCTGTTTCCTGGGATTTTGTTGTTGTTGTATAGTTAACTTAAAAATAGATTGATTTATATTTTTAAAATTATTTTGGATTTCTTTGTGGTTTAAAGTCATTGTTGTTTGAATTAACTGCAATATACTATATATCTCCTCCTATGAAGTATTTATGTTTTCTTGATATGTTCTTTCTACATGTTTCTGATCCATGATGGCCAAGAATTGAGTTTTTCTCTTCCTTACTTTTCTCTGCAAATAGCTTTGGAGTCCCAATTAAATAAATATTTGTAATACAAATAGTTCAAAAAAGATTTTTTCCTAAAATTTATGATTCTCTCTTTGTCTACAGCCCAGATTGTCATTTTTTTTGTCACAGCTGTTCTTTGTTGTCAAAACTTTGAAGGTCACAATCACAGATTAGCTTTTTCCAGGTCTTATGTTAAAGTCATAGGTGTCATGGTCTTCATCCAACACTAGGTGTCAGCAACTATTTGTTTTTCAATTTCCAAAATGAACAATTATCTTTAAAATGAGAGTCTTAACCATTCAAACAATTTTAGATTTACTCAGATTTAAGTTTTAAATTTCAGGTTTTATATTTATTTCACTTCCATATATTTTGATCCTCTATAAAAAGATTAATTCGCCGCTTCCGTTAGTATAAGGGTGGGGTAGAAATATCCCTCCTTCCATTTCGGAGGTATTTTGCTTCTTGGGGACCTTTTCCAGGAAATTAAATGTAGAATAGAAAAGAGAAGATTGAATTCCTCACCCAGTTTCAAGCCCGCTGTTCACAGTTGTGCTGGTTAGTGCTTTTGGACTTCGGTTGCTAGTAGCCTGGGCTGGTTGATGCAATACAGCCAGTCTTTCTCCTGTCGGGTTAGAAGGCTTTCCCCAAGTCGAACGGAATGGCCGTTGTTCCAGAGGGAGCACCCTTCTTTCTTTGTTGCCTTTCCGGGCTGACATAGACTCATTTAGGGTCCATAGGCAGGGCGAAATTAGCAGCAGGGGTGGGGAGAATCCGCAAGCCTGTGACCGGTCACTACCTCGCAAAACCAGAAGTCCCAGACTTGACTCCTGATGGCTGCCTGGACAAGACTCTACAGTTTTCCTGGCAAGGTTTTTCAAAAGTGCTTTGTGGTTGCCTCCTTCCTAGGGCTGAGAGAGAGTGACTGGCCCAAGATCACCCAGTTGGCTTTGTGCCTAAGGTGAGACTTAAACTCCCAGTCTGAGCTCCTGTAAAATCTTGCCAGGAGCAGGTTGGATTATGCCATGTAAAAAAATATATGTTTCCTTGTTTAATTATGGCCCTGTGGTTTCACCAAAGAGACAGCTGGCAAGTTTATTGAAATGCTTCTGTATCTTTTTTTCATGTTTACTCTCTCCCTTCACTATAAGACATACCAGAGGTTGTAGGCATTTGTTGGGCTGCAATCATATGTAAAATGAAGTTCTGGGGTGGGTGCTAAACCAAGCAGGATTTAGAAATATGTCTCATTTCCTTGCCAAAGATTTGAAGGGCATGGCAAAGCATTGGACATTTAAACTTGAAATATGTTCTGCCATCATGTGAGCTTCCCTTGTTCAAAGCTTTCAGGAGTTTAATGACCTGGACACCAGATGGCACTGAAATATTAGAAATGAGATATAAAAAACTGGCTTGGAATGGCTGAGGATGTGATTCCTGCTATGTGTGTCTTTTTTTTTTGAGCATGCATCTGTTTTCTTTTGCCAGCGCAATACAGGCCCCACAAGGCTGTTAGTTGTTAGCTGTTATTTAGTTAGTTCAATTTATATAGCTGCCCTTCTTCAACAGTGACCTTGAGCAGCTAACAGCAAGGGAAAAAAAAGACCAAAAAAAGACCCCAAAGTACAAGAGACATAGACAAGCGACGTCGAGATTAAAAACCAAAAAAACAAAATAGATTTGTTAATGCAGACGCTTCAATGCAAACATTACACGGGCTCCGGATGACCCTCGGACCCCCATGCCTGGGGACAGGCAGGTCTTCAAGATCTTTTGAAAGGTCAATAGGTTTGGGCCGTGGTGCCTAGATCCGTGGTGGCAAACCTATGGCACGCAGAGCCCTCTCTGCGGGCACACACGCTGTCACCCCAGTCCTAGACCTTCAGCTGGGTTTTATAAAACCTTTTCACTTTAGGACTCCACCACCGTGTGCAAAAAAAAAAAAAGTTCAATCAATTTCAACTTCTCGCAGGAAAAAAAAAGATCTCTCAAAATTTGGAATTGATTGAATTTAGCCCCAGTCTGCCGTTACCAACGCTACCACGCCTACCCATTTGGCCACACCCACCCAATGGGCCACACCCACCCGGCACCTGATGATACATAAGTGGGTTGCAGTTTGGGCACTTGGTCTCTAAAAGGTTTGCCATCACTGGTCTAGATCAATGGTATCCAACTTTGGCCACTTTTAAGATTTGTGGACTTCAGTTCCTAGAATTCCCTAGCACATAATCTATTCGCCAAAGCACCTGAGGGCAGGACAAGAAGTAACGGATGGAGAGAAGAGAATAGATTGACTCCCTCTTCTTTGTGGCAGCCCCTCAAATATTGGAACACTGCCCTCATATCACCCCTGGTCCTTCTTTTCATTAAACTAGAAATACCCAACTCCAGCAACTGTTCTCTATATGTTTTAGCCTCCAGTCCCCTGATCATCTTTGTTGCTCTTTTCTGCATTCCTTCTAGAGCAGGGGTGTCAATCTGTTGGTTTGGAGGCCGGATGCATCATAGCAAAACCGTGC
The DNA here is from genome assembly GCF_947247035.1 of Vipera ursinii. Lineage (NCBI taxonomy): Eukaryota > Metazoa > Chordata > Lepidosauria > Squamata > Viperidae > Vipera > Vipera ursinii. The sequence continues at coordinate 347,530,098 of NC_139512.1, read as the reverse complement.
CTACCCCATTGCTGGCAATGGAAAAAAAGTCCCGATATGTCGTGACACGTCACGTGACATGGCAAGTTTGACACCCCTGTTCTAGAGTCTCAACGTGGTTTTTTTTACATTGTGGTGATCAAAACTGGATGCACTATTCCAAGTGTGGTCTTACCAAGGCATTATAATGCACCACTAACATGATCTTGATTCTATTCCTTTGTTAACGCAGCCTAGGATGGCATGGGCTTTTTTGGCGGCTGTAGCACCTAGCTATCTCATATTTAAGTAGTCTGTTAGGGCTACTAGATCTTTTTTGCAGTTGCTGCTACTGAGCCAGGCACCCGCTATTCCAGGGGTAGGCAACCTTGGCTCTTTTATGACTCATGGACTTCAACTCCCAGAATTCCTGAGCCAGCATGGCTCAGGAATTCTGGAAGTTGAAGTCCATGAGTCATAAAAGAGCTGAGGTTGCCTACCCCTGCCCTATTCTATACCTGTGCATTTGATTTTTCTTGCCTAAGTGTATAACCTTACTTTCCTCACCACTGGATTTCATTTTTGCTAGATGGGGCCCAATGTTCAAGTCTGTTGAGGTCCTTCTGGATCTTGAGCCTATCTTCTGGAGGGTGGGCTGACTATTCCCGCCAGCTTGGTGTTATCATGATGAGTTCCCCTTCTATCTACTCATCTAAATCGGAGGGAAACTAATCAAGTAGAGAACCAACCTAGAACTAAGGAGAACAATTGATCAGTGGAATGGCTTGCATTTAGAAGTTGTGGGTGTTCCAATATTGGAGGATTTTAATAAGAGATTGGACAGCTATTTGTCCAGAAAGGCCTGAGCAGAGAGTTGGATTAGAATACCTTCCCTTCCAAATCTGTTATTCTATATGAGAATCACTAGTAATTAAGGCTGGAATGTTAACATTCAATAATGTCTGTTTATTCAATTCCCGGTTGTAAATTATTTGATTGGTTATGTCTATGGACTACTTCAGCAAAAAATACAAAAATGATCAATATCATGTGAATGAAAACCAAAGCTAAGCACTCTTAAAACATACGTATATATATTACTGGCATTCATCCTGTGATGCGGAGGGGGAAAGGAAGAAGATGCCTTTTTGTTTACAAATACCCTGACAACATGAATTTATTATTTTTATTGGTTGGCCTGGAAAGCAAAAGGAGAGAATGAACTCCAACTGAAACATTTTTTTCAGAGTAGGAAACCTGCTGAAAAATAGTTATCTGACATCCAGGGGTGGGGGTGGGGGGGTGGGGGGGACCAAAAGGGGATGGAGCTTTGATATGGTCACAACCACTTTCTTTAATTTTTTTTAATCTCCCTGCACTGGCAGGTTTTTGAATCAATGGGTCCAATTCAATGTGCTGGTTGTCACCTTCAAAGCCCTACATGGTTCGGGACCAGATTATTTGCAAGACCATCTTTTTCCCCAGTCACATCTACAACAACCCACCGGCATGGGAGGCAAAGGATGTTTTAGTTCTTCTCTCTTAAGGAGGTCTGTCTAGCACAGGGGTAGGCAACCTTGGCTCTTTTAATGACTCGTGGACTTCAACTCCCAGAATCCCTATGAAAATAAGATTGGTCCCAACTTTGATACTCTTTCGCTAGGCCCTGAGGACATGGCTTTGTCCACGGGCCTGGAGACCTCAAAGTGGCTCATTTGATTGTTGTCGCCAGTGGGTGGGTGGGGTGGGGAGGTTACTGGTTTTATTTTATTTATTTTATTGTTCTTGTATTGGCCTTTTATCCTTGTAAGCTGCCTGGAGTTTCTGAGACTGAGTTGGGCAGCCTTATACATTTTCTTAAATAAAATCGATAAATAAAATAAATCAAGTGTGCACTCCAATCAGCCTAATGGTAAACAGCCTGCCCAGAGGCAACATTGAACGACTGTTGGGGGAAAGTGAGTGCAAAATGGTGTCATTTGTGGAGAGCGTTATTAGCTGGCTGGTACACTGATCCAAGTGTGGAAATCTTGCAAATCTGATTTGTATTTTTTGAAGTAGTCAGACATTGGGGAGGAATACATGAGATTTAAGCCAGAAGCTATATTTCCTGTTGCTTTAGTGTTGTTTTTGCTTTAGTGGAGCAGAGCTGAGATGTTTTACCGGCTCTGATGAGTTGGCTTGGAGTTTGGTGTCCTGCAAAAAGAATTACTCTTATGTTTATTACATCCCTGTTATTAGTTTAATGAGCTTGGCTTCATTCCTAGAAACAATGCTGCCACTTTTTTTTTACTGCTACCTCTACAGCCTTCAAGAATATCATTAAAACCAGAATCTGGAGAAAAAGGCATCATGAGTTCATAAACTTACTGAGGAGACTGCATGTTCTCAGAGCTATTCCTCTCTCTTCTAGCTTTTTATCTCAACATCCTACCGCACATTAGTCAAAGGGGGGAAGAAATGATGGCAGTAGTGGTGATGCTGAAATAGTGTAGAAGGGCCAGAGAACACACACATGCACATTCTTCAGTGAGAAGAATTAATCAGTGGAATGGCTTGCCTCCAGAAGTTTTCAAGAAGAGGCTGAACAGCCATTTGTCCATTATGGTATGGGGTCTCCTGCATGAGCCGGGAATTGGACTAGATCAGGGCTTTTCAACCTTTTCACCCATTGTACCACTTTTAGGATATGGCAACATCCGAGTACCACCAGTCGCCTAGCAAGGTGTCAACAACTTGATGACCAAAAAAAAAAGAAAGAAAAAGTTATGAAGTACTGGTAGTCCTCGACTTACAACAGTTCACTTAGTGACTGTTCGAAGTTACAATGGCAATGAAAAAGTGCTCCGCAAGCCACAGCCGAGCAAGACACCTGCCTGCCCGCCCGGCAGCGCTCTTCCTCCTGTCCAAGGTTTTCATTGTTGTGAGTATTTCTGTTGAGGATTGGCAGCGGGGGTGGGGTGGGAGTGTGTTTGGTTCCCCCCCCGCTGGGTGGTTGCAGCAGGTTTTGGTCACTTCACATGACCCTGGGACACTGTGACCGTCATAAATATGAATCAGTTGCCAAGTATCTGAATGTAAATCACAAAACCCGGGAGATGCTGCAACATTCCAGCTGATCGGCACTTCTTCTGGGCTCAGCAGACGTGCCGGGATCAGCACCAAGCTCCAGCTGGATCCTGGCGCTGATCCTGGTGCTTCCGCTGAGCCCTGACAGCCCTGCAGCTCCAGCCGTCTCTCGGTGCTGCCACCAGTTCAGCTCATTCCCCTCCCCTGCTACCACTTTTCTAGGATGGTCGTGTACCACCTGCTAGGTGCTAATGTACCACAGGTGGTACCCGTGCCACTGGTTGAAAAGCCCTGGACTGGAGGACCTCTAAGGTCCCTTCCAACTCTGTTATTCTGCATTCTGTATTCATCCTGGACTATAAAACACCCCACATCATTTTAGATCATTTGTGTGAACCCCACTGAAATTTAAATTAAAGAAGGACTAGGGGTGACATGTCAGTAGTCTTCCAATATTTGAGGAGCTGTCACAGAGAAGAGGAGGGACAATCTATTTTCCAAAACCACCTGAAGGCAAGACCAGAAGTAAGGGTTGGAAACTTTATGAAAGAGAGATCCAACCTAGAATTAAGGAGAAATTTCCTGACAGTGAGAAGCATTAATCAGCAGAATGGGTTTCCTCCTGAAATTGTAGGTACTCCATCACTGGAGGTTTTCAAGAAGAGATTGGACAGCCATTTGCTTGGAATAACATAAGAGTCTCCTGTTTGAGCAGGGGGTTGGACCAGATGATCTCCAGGGTCCCTTCTAACTCTGTTATTCTATATTCTGCTTCTTACCTGACCTTCCAGTGAACTCTGGGACAATAAAACAAAACACTACTTAAGCCTTTTGACACCTAGGTAGGAATTGTCAAATAAGTCTTTACACATTGTGGGTGAATTTGGCAAATATCAGCTACTTAACTAAACAAGAAAGTCCCCTGTAGATATTAAAACTTCCTTACTTCCTTATCCCCTGTAGATATTAAAACCTCCTATGATAGATTTCCTCATACAAACCCTGTCACCCCCAAGGTGACCATTTTGACTCAACAAAGGTAAAGATTGCAAAACCCCACAAGGAGGCGAGACTCATTTATTTATTTATATTTATTTATAAAATGTATGAGGGATGTGGTGGCTCAGTGGGTTAGGACGCTGAGCTTGTCGATCAGAAGGTCGGCAGTTTGGCGGGTCGAATCCCGAGTGCCGCGTAACAGAGTGAGCGCCTGTTACTCGTCCCAGCTTCTGCCAACCTAGCAGTTTGAAAGCATGTAAAAATGCAAGTAGAAAAATAGGGACCACTACGGTGGGAAGGTAACAGCGTTCCGTGCGCCTTTGGCGTCTAGTCATGCCGGCCACATGACCACGGAGATGTCCTCGGACAAAGCGCTGGCTCTTCGGCTTTGAAACGGAGATGAGCACTGGCCCCTAGAGTCGGAAACGACTAGCATGCATGTGCGGGGGAACCTTTACCTTTACCTTTACCTTATAAAATGTATTGGCCGCCCATCTTACTTTAGGGTAACATTTTTTATTTACCTGACCAGGTGTGCTTTCCAGTAAAATCTAGAAGGCAGGTTAAGTTGGTGCACGTTCTAGGAACACTAGAAATAGTTCCCTGCAGTAGTAACCATGCAGTTGTTATGTTTTCTTTAGAATCACACCAAGCATTTCTTCTTCTAATTCTGGGAGTTGAAGTCCACAAGTCATAAAAGAGCCCAGGTTCCCCACCCCTGCTATAGGTTCGCCTCCCTGAGCAAGGGGTTGGACTAGAAGACCTCCAAGGTCCCTTCCAACTCTGTTTTTCTATTATACTATGTATTTATGATGGTTGCTGTATCCCCAGGGGTCATGTGATTGCCATTTGCAATCTTCCCAGCTGGCTTCCGACAAGCAAAATCAATGGGAGAAGCCGGATTCATTTAACAACCTCATAATTCACTTAACCCCTGTGGTGAAAAATATTGTGGGAAAAATATTGGAGATGGGAGCACTGCATTTATCGCCTGAAACTCCTGAATAAAAGGAGGGATCGGAATGAAAGAATAATAAAAAATTTAAATGTTCCCTGAAAGTCATTACCAAATTGTAATTTCGTATGACAGAAGAAGAAAATGACTGCATACATGACTAGAGAAGAATCTTATTAATCCTTGTTCGTGATTATGATGTTTGATCTTCCATTGTTTTCTTGTATTGATTTAACCATTTCGTTACTTAGCATTTGTTTTTGTTGATTGTTGCCTGCAGTTCTCTGGCACGGGGGGGGGGGGGGGGGGGGGCTGCATAGAAATTCTACCAAACAAATAAATCATTTATATATCAATGCAACTCAAACAGCTTATTTTATGTTCTGTTCCACTTACTGCATTTCAGAACAGGTCTCCCAGCACGCCGTGCAAAATATTGCGGAGTGTGAAAATGTTCCGTATCTATTAAGTTGGAGAATTTTCCTAACTTACTGCTGGTACGTATGTAGAAAAATGATGCCTTTATTGGAGGTTTTTTTTTCTGTGCGTGCCCATCAATGTTGATTGCTGGTGACTGCCAGGAAAAGTCTGTTTGGGGAAAGTACAGGTAGTCCTCGACTTATGACTATAATTGAGCCCAGCATTTCTTCACTGTTAAGTAAATTTGCCCCATTTTACGACTTTTCTTGCCACAGTTGTTAAGTGAATCACTGTGGTTTCCCCATTGACTTTGCTTGTCAAGTTGCAAAAGGGGACCACATGACCTTGGAACACTGCAACCGTCATAAATATGAGTCAGTTACCAAGCGTCTGAATTTTGACCACCTGACCCTGGGAATGCTGCAACGGTTGTGTGGAAAATGCTCATAAGTCACTTTTTTCCAGTGTCGTCGTAACTTTGAATGGTCACTAAGTGAACTGTTGTATGTTTTACTTAGTGAACTTATATAAAACATGCGTATAAGGAACGGCTGCTGACAATGGGTGTTTCTAGTTTAATGAAGAGAAGGACTAGGAATGACACGATAGCAGTCTTCCAATTTTTGAGGGGCTGCCACAAAGAAGAGCCTATTCAACCTATCCTCCAAAGCACCTGAATGGAGGACAAGAAGCAACGGATGGAAACTAATCAAGGAGAGAAGCAACCTAGAATTAAAAAGAAATTTCCTGACAGGACAATTGATCCGTGGAACAACCTGCCTCCAGAGGTTGTGAGTGCTCCAACACTGGAAGTGTTTAAGAAGAGACTGTCTGAAATGGTATAGGTTCTCCTCAGTGGTGGGATTCAGCCAGTTCGCACCACTTCGGCAGAACCGGTAGCTAATTTTTTGTTGCCCAGGCCCAGAACGGACTTCCGGAAGCGGCATCCACATAGAGAACCGGTTGTTCGCCTATTTGAATCCCACCACTGGTTCTCCTGCCTGAGCAGGGGGCTGGACAGGAAGATCTGCAAGGTCCCTTCCAGCTCTATTCTATTGTAAGTCGAGGACCATGCGTAGTTTGCCCTTGCCTCCTTTCTAGGGCTGAGAGAGAATGACTGGCTCAAGATCACCCAGCTGGCTTCATACCTAAGGCAGAACTAGAATTTTTGGTCTCCCTGTTTCTAGCCTGGCACCTTAACCACTACACCAAATTAGCTCTCCTGCATTGGCGTACCTACTTAATACAGATACAACCATTCATTTGATGACCATTAATAGTTACAACAGCACTGAAAAAAAGTATTTACAACTGGCCCTCATACTTATGATCTTTGCGGTATCCTCATAGTCATGTGATCAAAATTTGGGCGCTTGGCAACCGGCATAGATTTACAATGGTTGCCCTTTCCTGAGGTCATGTGATCACCATTTGCGGCCTTCCCAGCCAGCTTCTGACAAGCAAACTCAATGAGAGAAGCCGGATTTGCTTAAGGACCTCATGATTCACTTAATAACTGTAGTGATTCCCTTAACAACCCTGGCAAAAAAGGTTGTAAAATCAGATGCAACTCATTAAAACCACCTTCTTTAGCAACAGCAATTCTTCCCAATTGTGGTCATAAATCAAGGACTATCTGTAATGCCGTTTCATGTTCCATGCTTACAATCAGCGATGCTGATGCCCAGATTGATGTGCTAGTGCAGTGCTTCTCAACCTTAGCAACTTTATGTGGACTTCAACTCCCAGAATTCCTCAGTCAGCTATGCTGGCTGCGGAATTGTAGGAATTGAAGTTGAGAAACACTGTTAGTGGTAGGCATATCTTTAAAAACTCAGATTTGGATTATTACCCTTTCGGGTCCAGAGAGGACAAGCAACTGCAGTATTAGGTATCAGAGCAAACTGCCATACAGTCCCAAAATAGAGCAACTCACCATATTTGCCTAAACCAGTTTGTTCTCTCCAGTTCCAATCTAAACTTTTGCTTCCTAGGCAAAAATATTTTTAAAAAATTATTTAATACCAAATAATAGCAAGCAATATATGCAAATTATTTTCTTACAACTTCGGGAATAGAAAAAAAAACGCAAACATTCAACACTCTTATGCATTTTTAATAAAAAGGGGAAAAAGACAAATATAAAAAAAAGCGTATAGAAAAACAGTGGCAGTGAAAGAGTTAAGGGCATGATAGCTAAGGAAAAAAAAATCCTAAGCATGGGCTCATCTTGCTTAAGGGCCATTCCAGACCAGCTTGCATTGTACAGACAAAATTGAGATTACTGTAAGTAATCTTATGTTATACTCGTTCTGCTCCTTCCTTACCAGGTTGAATGCCTCTGAATATCCCAAGGCCTCAAAACAACCTTGTCAATTGAAGTCAAGAGGCAGGCCGTTAACCATAATAGAACAAGGAAAAAGAAGCAGCACAGTGCAAAAAAAATTAAAATTGCTGCAATCTATTCTTCTAGATACACTTAGAGTATCTTCTAAGTGAACTGAAGTCTCTCCATCCCTTATAGCCATGCTGGCGAACCTATGGCATGCATGCCACAGGTGGCACGCAGAGTCCTCTCTGTGGGCATGCATGCCGTCATGGCGGTCAGGCCATTGGGAAGAGCAACGCACCTGAGCGGAAAGCGGCCTTGGAACAAGTGGGGCAGATAAGGAAAGAAATCCTCGCTCCCCTCAGAAATTCCCTTTCTTTCCTTACCTGATTTCTAGCCCCATGCCGTTTCTCCTTCGTAATCTGCCGCTGCCGCCACGTGCAAGGAAACAAAGAATTTTTTTTGAGGGGAAAAAAAGGTCAATCAATCAATTCCAACTTCTCGTGAAAGATCGCAAAAATGGAATTGATTGATTGACCTTTTTTTCCCCTAAAAAAAATCTTTGTTTCCTTGCACGTGGCGGCAGTGGATTGCGAAGGAGAAATGGCACGAGGCTGGAAGTCAGGTAAGCAAAGAAAGGAAGAAGATGCTTTTTTTTAATTCCTGCAAAAGTCAGGCACTCTGGACATGTCCAGAGATGCCAGTTCCAAGCCAAAAACAAAAAAAACAAAAAACAAAAAGCACCACCCCCAAACATCATACTAAGCTGTTGCCAATGAGTAAGTGTGCATGTATGTGTCCGGGAGTGGGGGAGGTCACCTGCAGCCTCAGGGGTGCTCCTCCTCCTTCTCCTCTGATCACACATTGCTCCTCTCCACACCTTCAGTGAGCGGCATGGGAAGGGTTAATGGTGGGTGCGGGGGACCCAGTGTTGTGATTCAGTGTCAGCCTGTGCTCCCAGCAGCTGAGTGAGGAATCTGAAGAGGAGGAGGAGTTTGGAGAGCCTTCAGTGTCGGAGAGGGGCTCTGATGCACTGCAGGACTCTCAGCCTGGCCCCTCCAATCGTGTTCCTCATGCAGCTCAGCTATGTGAGGAAGAGGGGTCAGACTCAGAGGAGTCACAGCTGAATCTGTTCAGAGACGCTAGAAGCAGAAGGCAATCCAGCAGAACAGAGAGAAAATCTATGAGGCAACTCAGTGAAAGGAGGAGAAGGCATTGAGAAGCCACGCCTTGGGACAGATAATAAAAGGGGAAGGTGTGGGTGGTGCTGGTTGCTGAAGGCAACCATTCGGAGACATTCAAAGAGAATCCTGGTCTGTTCTTGCTAATCTGTTTAACTCTTGTTTGTTGACTCTTGTTTGATGTTTTGAATCATTTATTGAAGAAAATATTCTGCTTTTTTGTTTGAAAGACTTTATAATTTTGGAACTGCAAATAAATTTGGGTTGGGTTTTTCCCAGCCTATTAATTTGTCAAAAGGAAAAAGGGGTTGTCCCTGTCACACAAACAGGGCCGGTCGTAGGCTGGAACAGAACACCTGGGAGGAGCTGCGCAAAGCAGGTGGAGGGGAGGCCGGGTAGATTGTGGATGCTGCTCCTCACCTCTGCAGTGCCACCACCGCTGCTTTGGCCAAAGCGACCAAGCTGTTGCCGCCGCAGTCCTGCCCAGCTCTGCCACTGCCATGCTGCTGCCCCGTTCTGGGTCCGGGCAGTGCCTCTGCCCTGTGTGGTTGCCCTGCTCGCGCCTCCTCTGAGCCCGCAATCAGCCTCCATGCCACCGCTGCCACCGTAGCTGCAGGATGGTGCAGAAGTCACGCAATGGGGCTGTGTATCCGGGCAGATTGGCCAAGAAGGTGGGCTTCATGCTGCTGGACCCTGGCACCCCTGAGTCCTCCCGTGATGAGGCCCTGCCTTGGCACCAGCGGCAAACACAGCTTGATTCTCAGCAAGCCCCGCTCAGCTGTCAGCAGGAAGTCGCCCAAGAGAAACGCCTTCTAGCATAAGCTCCAGAATTTTCTCTAAAACGTGCTGGAAAGGCCCTGCAGCTGGGCATTCACCTACACACTTACATGTGAGTAAAGGCAACCCTGGCTGGTGGATGGGTGAGTGGGCAAGTGGGGAGGCTGTGGCGCGCCTGGCCCTAGCCCAGGTCAGCTCAGCCCTGGCCAGATATCCACAGCCTCCCAGCACATTGCGCCGAAACCAGTCATTTGCCACCTCGTGCCCAATGCCGCGGCCATGAGGCCATGGAACAAGCTGAGCAGCTGTAAGAAACCAGTATACCGGTTCCTTACCTCTGTCCATCTTGTTCCACAGCCTCGTGGCAGTGGAACTGGGTGTGACGCGCAAGGGGGCAAATGTCCACGGCTGGCAGCAAACAGTAACGTTGTGCTGAAACCGGTCATTTGCTGCCTCGCTGCCATGAGGCCGTGGAACAAGCTGTGTGGCAGTAAGAAACCAGTATACCGGTTCCTTACCTCTGCCCGGCTTGTTCCACGGCCTCATGGCAGCTGCATTGGGTGCAATGGCGAGGTAGCAAACAGCCACGTCGCACCAAAACTGAGGGGCTGTGGCTGTTGATGGACACAGTTGCCCCCCATCCACTTGCTGTGTGCGGGGGAGGATGGTGTCAGGCAGCAGCTGCCCCGGTCCCTGCCTCGCCCTGTGGCAATGGCACCCCTGCCCTGTACCCTGCCTTGTCTCGCTTCACCCCACAGGACGAGTCTCCTGCCTACCGTCCCACCTGTCAGAGACCCCCTGGATCTCCCCCAACCCTGCTTGGCCCCCAGAGGCATCCCTCCCCACGAGCAACATTGAGGTGGCCACGCCCACCCCAGCCACGCCCACCCAGTCTACCGTGACCACCACAGCCACGCCCACCCCATGGGCCATGCCCACCCAATGGGCCACACCCCCCCGGCACCCGACAATACATAAGTGGGTTTTGGGTTGCATTTGGGCACTCAGTTTCTAAAAAGTTCGCCATCACTGCTAAATGGAAGTGGTCCAAATGGGGAAAAAAAGACTACATTTCAGATTTGCCTTATTTTTCCAAGGTGGAGGTTTCTCTCTCTCTCCCTCTCCCTCTCCCTCCCCCCCTCTGCGTGTGTGTGTGTGTCTCTAAAGGAAAATTCTTTTGATGTTAACAATGTCTGTGAGAATCCTTTATTTCTCTCTAATCCCACATCAGAATGGACTTCAGTGAGTAGAGAGAAAAGGGATTACATTTGCTTTAAGCTTTTGGGCTGGGTAGTTGTGAGGACTGATGAAGGAGTGAAAGATTTTGCATGCAAACTCAAAATACTTCTTCTTAAATATTGCCCACCCCCACCCCAAGAAGAGATAAGGGGAAATTCTTAAGATTAAGGGGGGAATTTCTTCTACTAAGAGGAGTGGTGATGGCTCAGTAGTTAAAGACGCTGAGCTTGTCAGCTGGTAAGCTGACTGCTGGTGTTTGAGACCTGAGCACTGCATGAGGGGCTGAGCTCCCGTCCTCGGCCCAGCTCCTGCCAGCCCGGCAGTTTGAAAGCATGCCAATGCAAGTAGATAAATAGGTACCATTTTGGTGGGAAGGTAACAGCATTCAGTGTGCTTCGGTGTATAGCCATGCTGGTCACCACAGAAAATGTCTTCAGACAATGCTGGCTCCCTTGGAAAAGAAACGGGGATGTGCAACACCCCTAGAGTCAGATAAGAAACCTTTACCTTTGTTGTGATTCAGTGTCAGCCTGTGGGTTCGGCAGTTGGGTCGGACGACTCAGAGGAGGAGGAGGGGGGTGTTGAAGAGCTTGCTGATGAGAGCCCTCAGCCAGGCCCCTCCCACCTGGTCACGACGGAGACCCAGCTGTGTGAGCCTGACAGCGTGGATGAAGATGACCCATAGCTGGCCCTGTTCAAGGACGCCCGATGCAGGAGGCAGTCAATCAGGAGTAAACAGAGGAAGGCAATGGGGCACCTCGGAAGGAGGCAGAGAGAAGCCACGCCCTGAACTGTATAAAAGGGGAATGCGTGGGAGGGCTGGTTTGCTGAAGGCAACCGCTTGAAAAGCTCCTGTTTCTTGGTTCGTGTCTTGTTTGTTTTTGTATCAATAAATTTGGCAGGCTTAATTCCAGCCTCTTGCCTTCTTGTAAAAGGGGTTGTCCCTGCCTTTTCTGCAGGGCTGGTAGCAGGCTGGTACAGAACAACCTTTTACCTTTTACTTCTACTAATAGCACAGTGTTTTGGAACGGGAACAGGGAAAGAACAAAACTGAGGGGGGAAAAATGCTGCTTTCTTGGGAAAAAACTGCCAGTAGGATTTCTGTGTTATCCCTAAGCTCTCTCTTCCTGCTAAGATCTCCTCCTGCTGATTGCGTCTTCATTCGTTCTAAATCCCCTGGCTCTGATGAAAACTTACCTAACCGAACTGGGATAAGGAGCCTTTAAAACTAAACCGAAAGCTTGCATACCTGTACAGATATGAATCTGAGAGAAGGAGTCAGAAAATTAAGGGCTAAATGGAAGAAAATCATCCCAAAGAATGACAAAGCATCAACACAGCTCCCTGGGGCCCGACTGCTTAAGCCAAGGCTGCTGCTAAGGTGTTGAATTTGGCCAGCTGACAAGGCTCCCAGTGGGAGCTGTTTTTGCCAGGCCTTTTTTTCCTTAATGCCAGTGGATCCAATTTGGTGGATAATCAGGGTAGATAATAGGTTTTGCTTCTTCCTTCTGAGGTTGGTGGCAGCTCATTAAAAGTTCTGTTTGCTTTTTCCTTATCTTGGGCAAAACGTGACTGCAGTAGGAAAGGTTGCCCAAGAAAGGGCCAGAGTGACATTCTCAGCATGATCACAAACTGATTAAAAGTTTCAAAGTATTTCTAGCAGGACTACCTGATTCTGTAACAGCTGTGTTCCCTGTGCTATCCATCTTGTAAATTCGCAAGATTTGTTTTTCTCGCCATGTACATGTATACATCCGAACTAGGCTGTGTTGTTTCTCTGGGCCACATGTGTGTGTGTTTGTGTGTGTGTGTGTGTGTGTGTGTGTGTGTGTGTGAGTATATGCATAATTTATTTTATTTATTTTTTGTCATGTTTATGCAGTGTATATTGGAGGTGGTTACCTTTTGAGAGCTATATGCAACGAAATCTCATTTTAAAATTAGTGTACATTTAAAGTGACAATAAAGTGACAACTGGGCTGAGCTGGAAGAACAAGGCATGGACAGTCTTGTCGACGTCATCTGGGAGGAATTTGATCCTGTGACTCCTAAGGAAGTGGACAGGATTATGAGGAGGTTGAGCTCCTCCACATGCTTACTGGACCCGTGCCCTTCCTGGCTGGCATATGCAGCTCGAGAGGGGACACGAGGCTGGTTCCTGGCGGTCATCTCCGCTTCTTTGAGTGAGGGTCACTTCCCCACCGCCTTGAAGGAGGCGGTGGTGAGACCTCTCCTCAAGAAGCCCACCTTGGACCCATCCTCATTGAATAACTTTCGTCCAGTCTCCAATCTTCGCTTCCTTGCGAAGGTTGTTGAGAGCGTGGTGGCGCACCAACTCCCTCAGATCCTGGATGAAGCGGTTTATCTAGACCTGTACCAATCGGGCTTCAGGCCGGGCTACAGCACGGAGACGGCATTGGTCGCTCTGATAAATGATCTCTGGAGAGCCCGGGACAGGGGCCATTCCTCTGTCCTAGTCTTATTAGACCTCTCGGCGGCTTTCGATACCATCGACCATGGTATCTTGCTGCGACGCCTCAGGGGACTGGGAGTGGGAGGCACGGTTCTGCCTTGGTTCTCCTCCTTTCTCCAGGGTCGCTCGCAGTCAGTGCTGGCAGGGGGACAGAGGTCGACCCCGAGGCCTCTCGCTTGCGGAGTCCCTCAGGGGTCGGTCCTCTCGCCTCTCCTGTTCAACATCTACATGAAACCGCTGGGCGAGATCATTCGCAGCTTTGGAGTAGGGTACCATCAGTATGCTGATGACACCCAGCTTTTCATCTCAACTCCAAACAACATCAGTGATGCCCTCGACGTGATGTCCCGCTGCCTGAAAGCGGTCCGGGAATGGATGGGGAGGAACAGCCTTCAACTGAACCCGGACAAGACTGAATGGCTGTACGTACCGGCAAGCCAGGATACTCAGAACATCCCATCCCTTAACATCGGGGACAAGTTACTACCCCCTGTTGATAGGGCCCGCAACCTGGGTGTCCTCCTTGACTCGCAGCTCTCCCTGGAAGATCACATAGGAGCTGTGACCAAGGGGGCCTTCTCCCGGGTTCGACTAGTTCGCCAATTACGGCCTTATCTGGACCTGGATGCCTTACGTACAGTCACCCATGCTCTTGTGACCTCTCGCCTAGACTATTGTAACGCTCTCTACATGGGGCTGCCCTTGAGATCCACTCGGAAGCTTCAACTGGTGCAAAGTGCAGCGGCACGGACACTCTTGGGAGCCTCCCGATACTCCCATATCACACCTCTCCTCCGTTCGCTGCACTGGCTTCCGGTTGCCTTCCGTGTGAAGTTCAAGGTGCTAACAATGACATACAAAGCCCTACATGGCATGGGTCCAGACTACCTACGGGAGCACCTTCTGCCAATGTCAGCACCCCACCGTCCTGTGCGCTCCCACAGAGAGGGCCTCCTCAGGGTGCCACCGCTCAAAGAATGTCGGCTGGTGGCCCCCAGGGGGAGGGCATTCTCAGTGGGTGCGCCAGCCCTCTGGAACAGCTTACCAACCGAAATCCGGATGGCCCCCGACCTCCGCACCTTCCGGCGCGAATTAAAAACTTACCTGTTTCAGCAGTCCGGCCTGGCCTGATAGCTCTAATTGGGGTCCCAGTTTGTATTTTACTATTGTTTTTTTCACTATTGTTCATTCTGTATGCCTACCTTATTCTGTACACCGCCCCGAGTCCCTCGGGAGAAGGGCGGTTTATAAAAACAAACAAATAAATAAATAAATAAATAAAGTTACTACTCTACTGTACTTCTATTCTATTCTATTCTATTCTATTCTATTCTATTCTATTCTATTCTATTCTATTCTATATTCTATATTCTATATTCTATATTCTATATTCTATATTCTATTCTATATCCTACTCTGCTCTGCTCTGCTCTACTCTACTCTACTCTACTCTACTCTACTCTACTCTACTCTACTCTACTCTACTCTACTCTATTCTATTCTATTCTATTCTATTCTATTCTATTCTATTCTATTCTATATTCTATATCCTGCTCTGCTCTACTCTACTCTACTCTACTCTACTCTACTCTACTCTACTCTACTCTACTCTACTCTACTCTACTCTACTCTACTCTATTCTATTCTATTCTATTCTATTCTATTCTATTCTATTCTATTCTCACTGCACGGCCTGCACATCAACAGTGCCTTGCAGTCATGTGATCATGCTTTATCACAGTTCATTTACTTCCATTTTGGGGCAAAACTGGTGCATAGCGAACCATTGGTTCATCTAACAACCAGCATGTTACTTAACAACCAGTACATTTGCTTAATGACCACAAAAAAGATAATGATTGGGTCAGTCATGTAAGTGACCCATTTTACGACCTTCATGACTTACAGGACTCATAGTGGTGCAGTGGATTATATATATTTTTTTGCAATATTGCAAAGAAACTCTGCCTACAGCCAGGAGTTCAATCCTGATCTGCTCAAGGTTGACTCAGCCTTTCCTCCTCCCAAGGTCGGTAAAATGGGGACCCAGATCATTGGGGGAAATAAGCTAACTGCAAACTGCTTAGCGAGTCTGTAAAGCACTATGAAGTAGTATATAAGTCTAAGTGCTATTGCTAGAAGCGTGATGGGCAGGATCCATTACAGTCATAAGTCGAGGACTTCCTGTACTCTATGCTAGGCTGAGGGCATTATTACTAGAAAGCTCATACAGCATTTGCAACCAAATGTAAGTCTCTGGGCATGGTTTCCCTTTGAAAGATTCATTCTTTGATTTGCAGCATCCTGTTTACAGTTGCCATTTTGCAAGGCTGTTTTAGCGGCGGCAGCAATCCTGCACTTCCTGCCGCTGAGGAAATTAGCGCTTCAGCAAGATCCGTCTTCTCCCTGCCACAAAACACATCTACACATGCCACCTACTTATTATTGATGTATTGTCAATAATCATGTTCTAATATTCTTCCTGAGAAACCGAACGACAATGACTGAAGACTGGCAAACCCCGCGTCTTTCCAAAATGCCTCATAAAAAGCGTCTGTTGCTGGCTGAGAAAAAAACAAAAGGAAAAGCTTATTTGGCTCGAATACTTGCTGGATATGACGGGTAGTTCTCAACCTACGGCCATAACTGAGCCCAAAATTTCTGTTGCTAAGTGAAACAGCGAGTTTTGCCCCATTTTACGACTTTTCTTGCCACAGTTGTTAAGTGAATCACTGCAGTTGGTAGGTTAGCAACACGGTTGTTAAGTGAAAGTGGTTTCCTCACGGACATTGCTTATCAGAAGGCAGCAAAAGGGGATCACATGAACCCCGGGACGCTGCAACCGTCGTAAGTATGAGTCAGTTGCCAAGCATCCAAATTTTGATCATCTGGCCATGGGGATGCTGCAACGGTCGTAAGTGTAAAAAATGGTCACAAGTCACTTTTTTTCAGTGATGTTGTAGCCTTGAATGGTCACTAAATGAACTGTTGTAAGTTGAAGACTACCTGTAGTCTTCTCTTAAGGATTGGCCTTGAAGGCCCTCCTTTAATTGCCCCAGATCAGAAGAAGATCTTAGTTTGAGGAAATGAAATCATTTGTGCACTCAGATCTGTAAACCAGAAACTCAGAGAATGATTATAATTCTTTAGTGTGCATTGGGAAGAACGGAAATGCAGGTAGTCTTCATTTACTGACTGGTTCAGTTAATGACCTTTCAAAGTTATGAGGGTGTTAAAAATAAACTACTTTGCAAACTGCTTTTATTTATGACCATTGCAGTGTCCCCCAGTGATGTGATTGCCGTTTGGGTGCTTTGCAACCAACTGGCAACAAGCAGAATTGACAGAGAAAAAAAATCCATTTATTTATTTATTTCCACCCCACTCTAATTATTTTTATAAACAACTCAAGGTGGCAAGAAATACCTATTACTCCTTTCTCCTTACCTGTGAGGTGAGTTGGGCTGAGAGAGAGCGACTGGCCCAAAGTTTCACCCAGCTGGTTGTTACTAGAACTCTCAGTCTCCTGGTTTCGAGCCTGGTGCCTTAACCATTGGACCAGATTGTCTCTCATATAATTGTATAATAATTACATAATAAACCTTAGGTGGCAGTTAGAAAATCTGTGCATTGACAGATTAATAAGAGTCCCTTCCATGAATATGCCCCTGTCATGGGAGAGGATCTTGTGATGCTTTGATGAGGTTGAGGGCTATGTTGATGATCCTGCATTCTGCCAGAAGGATCACCCATGGCAGAAAGATCTTAGTGGGAGAGCTATGCATATCCACCAACAGAGTCTAGGACAGGGGTAGGCAACCTTGGCTCTTTTATGACTCGTGGACTTCAACTCCCAGAATTCCTGAGCCAGCATAGCCTACACCTGGTCTAGGACAACTCATCCCAGCCGACTCGCCCTTTCTGTCTCACCCTGGCTGACTAGTTCTGGATGACTCACTCCAGCCAACTCACCACAAAACAACTCGCTGTGGCCAACAATTCAATGCGGGATCACTTAAGAGAGGGGCAAGTGAATTGCACTGGGCCTTGTCTTGCTT
The DNA here is from genome assembly GCF_947247035.1 of Vipera ursinii. NCBI lineage: Eukaryota > Metazoa > Chordata > Lepidosauria > Squamata > Viperidae > Vipera > Vipera ursinii. The sequence continues at coordinate 347,512,640 of NC_139512.1, read as the reverse complement.
TAGGTTTGAAATCTTCAAGGCTGAGGTAAGCTGCAATTCTATTTGTCCCTCTCTTGAGTTATCCTGTGTTAAATTGTTCCGTGGCAAGTTTTCCCGTGGTGAGTTGGCCTTGGTGAGTTGTTCTGTGGTAAGTTGGCTGCGGTGAGTCGACCATAGTGAGGTGGGCAGGGCAGGTCAGCAAGGACGATTCGGCCGCAGTGAGTGGTCCCATTCTGCCACCAGTGCTTTTGATATGGTGAGAAAACAGAACAGGAATCCTATACAGGCAGTCCTTGACTTACAACCACTCATTTAGTGACTGTTCAAAGTTACAATGGCACTTGAAAAAAGTGACTTATGACCATTTGTCACACACTGGCATTGACATATTTGCCCTCAGTCCGTTGTACAAGGCAGCTCTACAGCTTACATCCTGTGACAATACCTCCAACACCATCAGACATCCACATCTGTCCATCCAGGTCCTTGATAGATGGACAAAAATGCCAAATCCAGCCCAAACATTGGGCTGACTGCAGCAAACCCTAATTTTGCAATTTCCCATAGCAGTCGGGGATGGATTTTTAGTACATCTCTGTTGCGCGTATCCACAGAGGGTAGGAGCGTAACATGCAGTTGAATATCAGCTATTTAGAAATAAATTCATTCCTATCAGCAGGAAAAGGATGCAGCCACAGTACCTGGATTATTAAAGATGTATATAAAATATCCCCTGACTTCACACTTGATAGAGTAATTACACTCATTTTTTTTCTCCCCTCCAGGGGAAAGGAATAAAGTGAGCATCAGCACTGGATCAATGTTCAGATTTGTAGCAAACACCTAATGGAAGCGATGCCAAGGGAGAAACGGCTTGTACCGTGCTTTGCTTCCTAATGAACATAAGTGCTGATCGATCAATCAATGAATCCAGGCTGGCTGGCTCTCGGCTAGCTCCATCTGCAAATGTAAATTGAATGGACAATAAGGAGCGCTCCCTAATTAGCCTTCACAGCTGCACTAGTAAAGCCTCATCTAGAACAACCCCAGTTAAATTTCAGAGTATGTACTGTATAATAGAGTGTTGTCGTTAAAATGATTGGCCATGCGTAAGCTTAATCAAAGAAAATTAGCTCAACACTCATGGGGCAAGAACAGCAGTGCTTCAGCAGATGGCCTTGGGATAAACTAAGATCAGATCTCTTTGATGCTTAAAGCCTAATTTTTAACAGTGGGGATGCATGATGGCTAGGTATGTTGCCTATTAACGTTTTTGGCTCCAGAGCAAACCTTGATAGGGAAGTTAAAGGTGAGCCAAATCATAATCCAAGGTAGGTCCTCCAGAAAATGTCTTTTGAATTTGCTTCTATTTAAATGAAGCTGTTTGATCGTCGGATGCATGACGGGAGCTGGAGGCAGAAAAGCTTATTGGAAGTTTACTTCCTTCTATCCAGGACATGGCATATAAGTGAAGCTTGAAGCAGGTCTGCAGTATGGTTAGAAGAATTGGCTATGTTTTGTCTAATGACAGGAAGGGCTGGGGAGGACGTGAAAGCACTGTTTCAATATTTGAGGGGCTTCTACAAAGATGAGGGTGTGTGTGTCAAATTATTTTCCAACGCACCAGAAGGCTCAATGTTGGAAACTAACCAAGGAGAGAACCAAACTAGAACTAAGGAGAAATTTCAGAATAGAATAGAATAGAATAGAATAGAATAGAATAGAATAGAATAGAATAGAATAGAATAGAATAGAATAGAATAGAATAGAATAGAATAGAATAGAATAGAATAGAACCATAAGAAAGGCTGAGCGCCAAAGAATTGAGGCCTTTGAACTATGGTGCTGGAGAAGACTCCTGCAAGTCCCTTGGACTGCAAGGCGATCAAACCGGTCAGTCCTAGAGGAGATCAACCCTGACTGCTCTTTAGAAGGCCAGATCCTGAAGTTGAAACTCAAATACTTTGGCCACCTAATGAGAAGGAAGGACTCACTGGAGAAGAGCCTAATGCTGGGAAAGATTGAGGCCAATAGAAGAATGAGGTAGCTGAATGGAGTCACTGAAGCAATAGAAAGAATAGAATAGAATAGAATAGAATAGAATAGAATAGAATAGAATAGAATAGAATAGAATAGAATAGAATAGAATAGAATAGAATAGAATAGAATAGAATAGAATAGAATAGAATAGAATAGAATAGAATAGTAGAATAGAAGAATAGAATAGAATAGAATAGAATAGAATAGAATAGAATAGAATAGAATAGAATAGAATAGAATAGAATAGAATAGAATAGAATAGAATAGAGCTGGAAGGGACCTTGGAGGTCTTCTAGTCCAGCCCCCTGCTCAAGCAAGAGAACCTATACCATCTCAGATAAGTGACTGTCTAGCGGCCTCTTCTTAAACATTTCCAGTGATGGAGGGTCCGTGATTTCTGGAGGTGAGAACAATTAACCAATGGAATAGATTGCCTCCAGCTGTGGGTGTTCTATCTCTGAAAGGTTTCAAAAAGAGACTGGCCAGCCATTTGTCTGAGAGGGACCTTGGAGTCCTAGTGGATGATCACTTGAATATATATTCATTTTTAATATATATTCAATTTTTAATTGAAAAAGTTATCTTTTCCAATCAAAATTTAGCTTTTGCTTTGTGAATAGTGTGCTTGGCATACTATTCTGAAACCCAGGGATGAGACCCAATGGCTCCTACCTTCAAGTAGATTATATAGGTTGATCATACAGTTAGTCCTTGGTTTCTGACCACAATCGGGACCATAATTTATGTGGCTAAGCAAGGTGGATGTTAAATGAGTCATGTTCAATTTTACAACTTTTCCCAATGGGAAAAACTCCTGGATGCTGTTTCCCATTGAGATTTAATAAAAATATTAAAAGAAAATTACACAAGGAAAGACAAGCCATTGACAGGTATCCCTTGGCTACTTCTGAATTAAAAAGCTGCAAAGATCTGCCATCTAAAAGAGAAATAAACTCACCAGATTCTTATCCCTTCAAAGAGCATTTTGAAATCACACACATTCTTTTTCAGTTGAGTGGTAAAGGTAAAGGTTCCCCCGCACATGCGTGCTAGTCGTTTCAAACTCTAGGGGCCAGTACTCATCTCCGTTTCAAAGCCGAAGAGCCAGCGCTTGTCCGAGGACGTCTCTGTGGTCATGTGGCCGGCATGGCTAGACACCAAAGGCGCACGGAACGCTGTTACCCTCCCACCGTAGTGGTCCCTATTTTTCTACTTGCATTTTTACATGCTTTCGACACTCTGCTCACTCTGCTACGTGCTCACTCTGCTACGCGGCATTCAGGATTTGACCCGCCAAACTGCCGACCTTCTGATCGACAAGCTCAGCGTCCTATCCCACTAAGCCACCGTGTCCCTTTTTCAGTTGAGTGAGAACGGTAGAAATAAATGCAGAACTTTATCCACGACACTAATTAAAAAACTTCCTGAGTATCTCAGAATATGTTTTTATATGAGAGGTCCTTCCTGATTGAACTCTGGCTGAGGATCCTTTGAAATGTAGATGCAGTAGGTTGAGGTTGTTAGAAGTCTATAGGTCCAGATCCGAGCCAGGACTGCAATTATGTAAGAGTGACACCGGACATGTTGCTTGGAGAGGAGGCATATTCATTTAAGAGCATAAAGGACAGCACTCGGATGGTAGCTACAAATTTGAGTGTGGAGGCTGGAAGTATTTATAGGAAAAGTGGCTGTTTGTGAGGTATCTGAATGTGCTCTTTGAAATGTTTGGTGGGCATGGCGCTCTGGTGTGGAGAATTCCTTATCTGACTTTTACCGGGTCTACAGATGCTTTGTCTTTGGTGTGCACTTACGTGCTGAGTTTGTGTGCTCAGGAAAGCTTTGCATCATGAAGGAATCTTCCTGTTTTGTCATATATATTTTTTTGGGTACAGATGCGGTGTAATCAGTTTCAGCCTGGCTGTCCCAAACTATCCAATTCCATTTTAATCCAGATGCGGATGGCCCTCGACGTATGACCCCAACTGAGCCCAAAATTTCTGTTGCTAAGTGAGACAGTTAAGTGACTTTTTCCTAATTTTATGACCTTTCTTGCCACAGTTGTTAAGCGAATCGCTGCAGTTGTTCAGTTAGTAACATGGTTAAGTGAGTCTGGCGTCCCCCATTGACTTTACTTGTGTCCGAAGGTTGCAAAAGGGGAACACGTGACCCCTGGGATACCGCAACCTTCACAAATACTTGCCAGTTGCCAAGCACCTGAAGTTTGGTCACGTAACCATGAGGAAGATGCAAGAGTCGTAAGTATGAAAAACGGTCGTAAGTCACTGTTCAGTGCCATTGTAACTTTGGTCGCTAAATGAGTCGAGGACTACCTTTAAGGTGTTTCGGAGTACAATCTTAAGGACCAAATGCTCAATAGCATTCTCTCTTTCATTTCTTCTCCCAAACAACTCCTTTGTGGGGGGTAGGCTTACTTCCCATGGCTATGCTTCCATGGCTGATGGTGGGCCTCTTCTCTCATCCGCCATAGGAATAAAATGAAGATTTCTTATTTTGGATTGGGGGTGGGGGGAAAGAGGGGTCCTGCCTGAATCCTCTTAAGAGCCAAGAATTTGCCAGCAGATCAAAGTAGCAAACAGAGCTCTAAAACTTTTCGTCTCCCCTTTTGTAGCAATGAAAGCATCTTCCAGCTCTGCGGAAACTCTGTCCTTGCAATTTCAATGAACTTCTTTTTCCTGTTTTATCTGCATGAACTCCCTAAATGGGTTTATAATTTGCCTGTGGTTCCATTTTTACGATATTGGCCTTCCATCTGTTATTTTTATGGTTTATGCAGCAACTCTCTTGGTTACACCAATGGCACCGCATTAAAATCGATGTTGCCTCCATCAGCATCTTAGCTCTCTGTGTGCACTGTGGGATGAAGCATATCCTGAAGAATCTGTGGTGTTTCCCCCCCCCCCCCCCCATAACACTGAGATTTGTTGTTCCACCACTCAGTATTGAAAATTAAACAGATTTTCTCGTGTGGAGAAAAAGGCACAAACAAAGGGGAAGAAATTAACATAAAGGCTTCTCTCAGGCCATAAAATTCTTGTTTGCAGCTTAACATTTTTAACCTCTGGTCCTGATGGGATACTTATTATGGCAACAATGTAGGGAAAAGAAAATAGAGAAATGTTATCCCCCCCCCTTTTTGCAAATGAACTTAAGATTGCAAAGACCCCCTTTAGGTCAAATGCATTCATTTCAGACAGGGCTGCCATTTCTGAGTTTTAAAGAGTACTTGAAAACCTGTTCCAAACGGCTCTCCCTGTAGCTATATACTGAGAAGAGAAGGATGTGGTGTTGTGAGCAGAAGGATGGTTGTGGGTCAGCTTGGTTGTTTTCTTGAAGACATTTCATTACCCAACTAGGTAATATCATCAGTGCTAGAAGAGAGTGGGGTTTGCTCTCTGTTTTTATACTAGTGGCTTGCTCTGTCCATGTTGGTGGGAGTGTTTTTGGTGGTTCCCGGATTAGACTGTTGTTTACTATTTGTTTGTGTGAATTGGTAGTTCCTTGACTGGGATATTATTTCCTTCTTGATTGTTGGTCTGGTATTAATCATAGTGCTAACTCTCTTCTTATCTCTGTGCTGATTGCTGGTGAGGAGATCTGAGCTGTGGTGGTGAAATGGGTAAAATGTAGTATTGCAGACTATCTCTGTATCCCCACTGCCAGGAGTTCGATCCTGACAGGCTCAGGGTTGACTCAGCCTTCCATCCTTCCGAGGTCGGTAAAACAAGTACCCAGATTGTTGGGGGGCAATATGCTGACTCTGTAAACTCCATAGAGAGGGCTGTGAAGTACTATGAAGTGGTATATAAGACTAAGTGCTATTACTGTTGCTGTTGCTATTTTGGTCTTTGTGTTTCCTTCTTAGTTTTTAAGATTTACACAAGGTATGTCACTAGGAGTCATTTTGCTTATGAATGTGAAGACACTGAAGAATCTCACTTAAATTGCAATCTGAAGGGGATCTGTTTACAGCTTTCTAAAGTTAATAGAATAACAGAGTTGGAAGGGTCCTTGGAGGTCTTCTTGTCCAACCCCTTGCAGAAGCAGGAGACTCTATACCATTTCAGAAAAAATGGTTATCCAATTTTAATGAAATGTTAATGAAGCATCAGATCTTATGGGGGAACTTCCACTGAGTTATAAATGTTATATATGTTATAAATCTGAAAGATTGCCATTCTTAGGACATTTGCTGTGACTAGCTTGCATCACTCAAACCTTTAAATGTTGACAGCATTTTAATATTTTAATGCATAATATGATTTTTAACATTTGTAGGTATGACCTACGTTTGTCTATTCTTTGCAGGTAGTCCTCGATTTATGACCACAGTTGGGGGGCTGGAATTTTGGAAATTTGATTGTTAAGTTATTGCGGTTGTAAGTCAAGTCACTATGTAACTATGTCTTGATTTTATAATTGCTTTTTGGATAGTCATTAAGCAAATCACACCATTGTAAATCCAAATCTGGCTGATCCAGGGGATTTGCTGCTTTTTTGCCAGAAAACATTTTTAAAAACCTCACAAAATGCAACCACGTGGCTGCAGGATGCTGCAACCCATCATAACTGCAAGCCCGTTGCTAAGTGCTCGAAATGTGATCATTGTGACCACAAGGATGGTGCTGCAGTTGTAACTTCTACAGGTTGTAAATAACTTTGTTCAAGTCTGTTGTAACTTTGGATAGTCAATAAGTGGCTGATCATAAATTGAGGACTGCTTGTATTTTTTGTATGTTTAGGTTTTAGGTCCTTGGCTACTTTCTGAATTGTTAGGATAAATGGATGAATAAATGGATGGATGGATGGATAGAATCATAGGACTTGGAGGTCTTCTAACACCTCCCACCCCTGGAATTAAGGAGAAATTTCCTAATAGCGAGAACAATTAACCAGTGGAGCAGCTTGCCTTCAGACGTGGGTGCTTCGTCACTGGAGGTTTTTAAGAAGAGACTGGACAGTCACTTGTCTGAGATGGAATAGGGTCTCCTGCTTGAGAAGAGGGTTGGACTAGATGACCTCCAAGGCCCCTTCCAGCTCTACTCTATTCTGAATTCTGAACCCCCTGCCCAAGGCAGAAGTCCTTATACCATCCAGATGGATCAATGGATGAACTTTCCTGATAGTAAAATCAGACAGTTTGGCTATTCAAGGGCACACATCTCTGCCAAGGAGAGAGAGCTTTCATTTAACTTTGAAAGACTTAACCATTAAAAAAAATAATTTTTCTCTTTTGCTGAATCTAGGTTTTTCCCCCTTCCTTTTGCTGCTGCAGACCAGAGATTAGTGGGGTTCTCTTTTCATTATCATAGAGAACTAGTGATGGTTTTTTTTTTTAAAAAAAGAGATTTAAGTAGATAGGGGAAGAGAAGGAAGCATCAGTCGTCTCTGTGACTAAAGCATATGGCTCAGAGCAAGTTCCCCCTGTGATCCTTCTTTTGCTAATCCATACTCATTCTCTCATTATGCTGCTTTTTAAACTGTTTTTTGTACTTCTGTGACATCAAAGTCATTATTAGAGGGAGAGCCAGTGGTCAGCTTTAAGGAGCAATGCACACTTGACTACACAGTCAGGAAAGAGGGAAATAAGAAAGGTCATTAAAAAACATTGCAGGAATAGAAATGAATATTTGTCTTCTGGTGGAAGGATGTACAGGTAGTCCACAACTGAGCTGAAAAGTTAGGTTGCTAAGTGAGTTTTGCCCCATTTTATGACCTTTCTTGCTACAGTTGTTAAGTGAATCATTGCAGTTGTTAAGTTAGTAAACGGTTGTTAAGTAAATCTGGTTTACCCATTGGCTTTGCTTGCCAGGAGGTCGCAAAAGTTGATCACATGTTGCCAGAATACTTCAATGGTCATAAGTGTGAGGCAGTTGCCAAGTATCTAAATTTTGATCATGTGACCACGGGTATGCTGCAGTGGTTGTAAGTATGAAAAATGGTCATAAATCACTTATGAGTTCAGTATCATTGTAACTTTGAAAGGTCACTAAACCGACTGTTATAAGTCGAGGACTACCTCTACTTGAGTTCTTTAAAGTTGTTTTAACGATCTTGTTATTAATATTCTGTTGCAAAATCCCTCCTATATGACTGCATCTTCCTAAGGGCCCAGCTGTCATGGGCTTGCTATAAATAAAACAAGTAGAAATAAATGGAATGAAGAAGGGATGAAATGTATATGGGTCATCCTGGATTAGCGCCTGCCTTGTTTAATGACCATTTGCAGTTTTGACACTGCTGAAAAAGTAACTTTGCACCGAATCTTTGCAGCAATGACCTTGCAGGTCTGTAAAGCAAAGGAAAGCTGAAGTAAGATCATAAGCATAGTAGTGGTTTCACTTGGCGAATGCTTTGCCTAACAACTGAGTTGCCGGTCCCAATTGCGGTTGCTAAAAAAAAAAAAAAAAGGAATATTGTAGTTGGAATTTAGACTTTGGCAATGTCTAGTGATGTTTCCTTATCAAGATCGATTCCAGATATTCTTCCTTTTGTTGAATGTAGTAGCTGGTGAGAATCAATGAAGGGAAGTCACCCAGGTTTTTGGAGAAGACATTACTCATACGGAAGATTTACATCCATCAAATGAGCCAATGCAGGCAGCTACTAATGCTCCCTCCGATGGAAATGAAAGTGGGCCTGTTTATGTGACACATTAATTAAAACTGTGCCTAAATCTTAATGATCCTTGGGAGAACAGTGAACAAAGAGAGCAGAACAGGGACTATAAAAAGATGGCATGTCTTAACGTATGCAGCGGTGCAGGAATTCTGTAAATGAAGAGCAATTAAATTGAGATTAATGTCCAATTTGATTAGCTTCAACAGTTGTCTGTTGCAGGGAAAGGTGACCTGCGGTGAGGAACTACAGCAGAGGCAGGTAGAAAAGTCAGAGGAGTGAAGGCAAAAGAGAGCAAAAGAAAGTCAAGAAGGAAATTAAAAAACAAACAAAAAAACCCACTGTGTAAATGGATAATTTTTTTGAGAACATTAGACTTTTTCCCTCTAGAACTGTGAACTTTTATCTTTCAGATTGGACACAAGCAATTTCTTTTCACAATCAATCACTAATTCCCTCTTTACTGTAGAAATAAAGTCAGTTTTTCCAGAGCTGTTGTTACTTTGAATGGTTGCTAACTGAATGGTTGTAAGCCAAGAACTACCTGTATGGAGAAATATGCGAATGGATTGGAAGTAATGGGAGGCTTGCCTGGATATGGCTGATAACACTGTGTAAAGAGCAAAAAGCGATAGTTGAAGCAGTCTGTGGATATAGTGAAATCCAAGGTCTTGTCAGACCTGCCACTACTTAAACCTCTAAATGGAAATGATCCTTGGCTCCATTTGTTAAGAAAGGTATGCTTTATTGTTGTTGTTAGTTGCGAAGTCGTGTCCGACCCATCGCAACCCCATGGACAATGTTCCTCCAGGCCTTCCTGTCCTCTAACATCTTCTGGAGTCCATTTAGGCTCACGCCCACTGCTTCAGTGACTCCATCCAGCCACCTCATTCTCTGTCATCCCCTTCTTCGCTTGCCTTCAACCTTTCCCAGCATTAGGCTCTTCTCCAGTGAGTCCTTCCTTCTTCTCATTAGGTGGCCAAAGTATTTGAGTTTCAACTTCAGGATCTGGCCTTCTGAAGAGCAGTCAGGGTTGATCTCCTCTAGGACTGACCGGTTTGATCACCTTGCAGTCCAAGGGACTGGCAGGAGTCTTCTCCAGCACCATAGTTCAACGGCTTCAATTCTTTGGTGCTCAGCCTTTCTTATGGTCCAACTTTCACAGCCATACATTGCAACTGGGTAAACCATAGCCTTGACTATATATACTATATATATACTTTATTAGAGGTCACGTATATTGCAGTATTGCATAGTCAGAATGGCGAATTGTGTGCCAAAATCCCTAAGTTCTATTTTTCCCTCCCTTAACTATCTTTCATTGCCCACCCCAGTATCATCAATCTGGTTCAGGCAAGATGTTTTCATAACGATCAGTCCAAGAATGATTTAGTATGCAGCTCCCTCCTCCTTCCAGCTGGGTGACCCTGAGGCAGCATCTCAAGGAGATACAGCACTTACTTTCGTTTCCTCAAGCATTCCCCCTGCATTTCCGCTTCCACACCGTTCATGACACTCTGTCACCACATAGTAGTAAAGCACAAGCAAGCATAAAGTGGCAGCTGACAGGTATTTTCCAAGGACAGAAAGTTATAGAAAGATATTGGGAATTGTAATGGCATGGACTACATTTAATACGACTTCTGTTTCTTTTTGCTTATCTCATGTCTGTAATTTCTTTTTCCCCCTTTACTCCTATTCTGTTTTTTTTTTTTGCATAGCATTAACTAGCCCCAAAGGCAATACAGGTAGTGAATTGAGGCCTTTGAACTATGGTGCTGGAGAAGACTCCTGCGAATCCCTTGGACTACAAGGCAGTCAGTCCTAGAGGAGATCAACCCTGACTGCTCTTTAGAAGGCCAGATCCTGAAGTTGAAACTCAAATACTTTGGCCACCTAATGAGAAGGAAGGACTCACTGGAGAAGAGCCTAATGCTGGGAAAGGTTGAGGGCAAGAGAAGAAAGGGACGACAGAATGAGGTGGTTGGATGGAGTCACTGAAGCAGTAGGCGTGAGCTTAAATGAACTCCAGAAGATGGTAAAGGACAGGAAGGCCTGGAGGAACATTGTCCATGGGGTCGCGATGGGTCGGACACGACTTCGCAGCTTACAACAACAACCAATTTTCATTATTAGCACATGATGTTGATACAAAAACAACAACTTTTATTGATTAGCCCTTGGGCCATATCAAAGTACAAAGTTCCAGCAACAAACCGTCACCAAAACTAGATAAAAGCAATCCGAAATGGAATTTGATAAAATACAATTTAAAATGGAATTAAAATACAATTTAAGTTAAAATAGTAATAAAATGCAAATTTAAGATATAGATAAAATATGGAAACATTATATTTCGGAGTCGCCCTTACAATCTACCCCAATCAGTCCCACATATGCAGATCTTAACTGGATCATTTTGTTCAAATACTGTGCTACATTGGATGTTATTTTCAAGTTCTGGCCGGACATAAGGTAAGTTATTTTGATATGGGGATCCCAATGGGTCATTCGTTTGGTATATAGACCAAGATACCTGTCTCTCACCCTCTTATACAAACAACAGTCAAATAGGATGTGAGCCAGGTCCTCTACCTCTGCCGCTCCGCAAATGCAGAGACGCTCATTGTACGGTATAGCATGAAATCTCCCATATCTGACCATTGTGTCAAGCTGTTCAAATCTTGCTCTCGTAAATATCTCCCTAAGATGTTTTGGGAGTTGTGACTTCAAATAACTGTCCACTTGAAAAGTACATTTGTATTTACTCAGCCATTTCAAGTTACCCACCTTACTAAGGATAGCTATAACATGATGTTGATACGTTAACCAGGAGACTACTAGGCAGCTGCAGAGTGACAGTTTGGCTGTCCAGTTTACCAGCTCTGTCAGATACAGACGCACTTCCCGTGGTGCGCCATAAGAGGATGAGCTGGCTTTGCATCAGAAAGAAAGACAAGTGGCTCTTCCAGTAGCATCATCCAAGGCCCCCTTCCTTCCCTGGAGTTACCTCACAAACAGACGCTGCAACCAGGAAGGTTCAGAGGGCAGGAATCTGGATGCCTGCACAGAGCACCAGGTAATCTCCCCACGGAAGTGGTGCCTATTTTATCTACTCACATAGAACATGCATTCGAACCTCAAATTGGGCAGAAGCTGAGGCTAGTGATGGGAGCTCACCCAGACATGCAGTACTAGGACTCGAACCGCCAGAGTGGAGACCATCTTCAGCATCATTAAGCCACTGAGCCACCATGCCTCTTTTACAGTAATACCACTGAATCCCAAACTTAATAATTGCATGCAAAGTTGTACAACTGCTGCCTGAAACTGTTTGTGTGTGTGTGTGTGTGTGTGCTTGTGTCTCTCTGTGTGAGGGTGGTTAATACGGTTTTTGGCATTTACAAATACTTTGTGAAAAGGTTACCCTGTTCTAGGAATCTTTTATTAACACTTATTAACACTAAAGAGCAGTCCAGAAAATGTCAGACTCCTTTACCATGATATTTACAGAAAAAGCCTGCTTGGGGCTGACAAGGTTCTTTCCAGGAGGATGGCATTAAGAAAAGCAGGGATTTCTAAGAGGAGATGATTGCTTTGCCAGCTTGGGACTTACTAAGAATCGACAAAAAGTAGCTCATTCTCATTTCTCATTTCCACTTAAGGGCACAAAAAGATCTTGGCTTAATCATAAACATACGGATGAGAGATTTGTTCTCCCCCTGAGTGATTTTCAGATGCAGCTTTTTCCTTTTTTTGAAAATGTGTATGTATGTGTGTGTGTGTGTATAATATATATATTATATATATATATAATTTTTATATATAATATATTTATATATAATATATTTTTATATATTTTTATTAAAGGAAGCTAAAAAACCAAATACAAATGAGTATTAAATAAGACAAAGGAAAGAAAAAGAAAGAAGTAGAAGAGAAAGCTAAAAGTTTGAGAAAAGTTCAATGAACATCCTTGGACTTACCAATTCCCATTGCAGCTCATATTGTTAAGAATCGGATTAGAAACCAAGAAACTGAGTTCTAATCCTGCCTTAGGTGTGAAACCCAGTTGGGTGTCATTGGACCAGTCACTGGCCTCTCAGCTTGACTCGCCTGACAAGTTGGTTGTTGTGGGAAAAATAGGAGAAGGGAGGATTAGGAATGTTTGCCCGCTTGAGTTATTCATAGAAAGATAATAAATAAAAAATAAATAGAACTCTACCCTACCCTGTCCTGTCCTGTCCAAGCCTAGCCTAGCCTCTTTCTATCCATTATCTATCTATCTATCTATCTATCTATCTATCTATCTATCTATCTATCTGTCTGTCTGTCTGTCTGTCTGTCTGTCTGTCTGTCTGTCTGTCTGTCTGTCTGTCTGTCTGTCTGTCTATCATCTAATCTAATCCAATTCAACTCTACCCTACCCTACCCTACCCTACCCTACCATCTGTCTGTTTGTCTGTCTGTCTGTCTGTCTATCATCTATCTATCAATCCAATCCAATCCAGTCCAATCCAATAATCTAATAATGATAACTTTATTGTCACTTTGAATGTACACCAATCGGCATACATCAAAATGAAATTTCGTTGCATACAGCTCTCAAAGGGTCACCACCTCCGATATATACTCCTTGTTCGTGGCCCGCTCAAATTTCATTGTCCATTTTAGTCTCTAGGGAGTGAACGATGGCACACAGGACAGATGGAAATGGGGCTCCATGTGGATTAGCCCTCAAATTCGCTTGTATTCTGACAACCTCGCTTTCTTTCCTTTTTCTGATCCTGACTCTTCCACCTTTTCCTTAAAGAGGCCTTGCTTCTTTTCACCCCTGAAGCACGCTGCCACCTCCACCACCTCCTCCAAAAGCCTCTCTCTCTTCCTCTGGGCCTGCCGACAGCCTCATCCAGTTCCTTCACTCCATAAGCTCCAGGTCCGCTCCTCCTCTGCCTCCTCTGGAAACAGCCCTGAATCTAATCTAATCTAATCTAATCTAATCTAATCTAATCTAATCTAATCTAATCTAATCTAATCTAATCTAATCTAATCTAATCTAATCTAATCTAATCTCTAATCATAGAATCATAGGCTTGGAAGAGACCTTCTATTGAAACCACCTGACCAAGGAAGGAGTCCTTATTCCATCCCAGACAAATGATTCTCCAATCTTTTCTTGAAATCTTCCAATGAGGGAGCACCCAAAACTCTGGGAGGCAGGCTGTTCCATTGTTTGATCATTCTGTCAGGAAATTCCTCATTTCCAGCTTGGATCTCCCTGTGAGGAGCTTTCACCCATCGCTTCTTGCCCTGCCTTCAGATGCTTTGGAGAATAAATTGATCGCCTCTTCCCTGTGAAAGCCCTACCCATCCATTCATTCCCCCATCCATCCATCCATTCATTCCCCCATCCATCCATCCATCCATTAAAGACATACGATAAGAAGATAAACCCAGTTCATACCAGCATCACACACAAAAACCAGGGGGATCTTTGATTGGACTGCCACCGAAGGCATTTTGTGTTGTTTGACCCGCCCCTTTTGATTTGGGCTATGAAGCCCAATTACTTTTCTTCCACGGATGGCTTCAGTAATGGCGATGTCAGTGGGGGAAAAGGGAGTACTAGCTGCATACCTGCAATTTAACTCTGCCTGCTCTTTTCCTACAACAATACAATTGCTATTTTAGTGTGAATATAGCCCCACCCAGAGCAAGAGGCTCCCTTAATTTCCAAGACTGAGGAACTGTCAGTTTGCACACCTCCAGTTTGCTAAGATTCCATTTCAATTGACTGCCCCTTCCTCTTATTAATTTCCACCTCCAAGTGGTACTTTTGGATTTGAGAAAAACAAAATAGCACAGCCACAGGACAGAATGAACTCATATAAAACCCATGAAGAGAAAAAAAAAAGAGAGATAGAACTCTGTGTTTGTGTGTATGTCTGTGTATGTGTTTGTCTGTGTGTTTGTGTGTGGGTGTGGGTGTGAAAACTTTTTTCTAAGCAAATATTAATTATACAGTTACAATTCTCGTTAGCTTCGGAGTTTTGGAACAGCCCATTCAGTTTTTCTTTACAGGTAATCCTTGACTTACAACCATTCATTTAGTGACTGTTCGAAGTTACAATGGCACTGAAAAAAACTGATTTATGTACCATTGCAGCATCCTCATGGTCACGTGATCAAAGTTCAAGTGTTTTGCAACCAGCATGTATTTATGATGGTTGCAGCACCTCAGGGTCATAGGATCACCACTTGCCACCTTCCCAGCAGGCTTCCAACAAGCGAAGTCCATTTGCTTAACAGCCACATGAGTTTCTTAACAGCTGCGGTGATTTGCAAATGTCTGTGGAGATTCTGAGTCATCCAGGTCACGGGTGTCCCAAAGGTGCTTTTTCAAATAACAACTGGACTTTGTTTTTCCTTGAAGACATTTCACTTCTTACCCAAGAAGCTTCTTCAGTTCTGATGGAAAAACTGATAACTTCAAGGAAAGTTCCATCCACTTCTCATCCAAAAAAGTTTCTTCAGTTCCAAAGCTTTTTGGAAGAGAAGCAAAATGTCTTCAAGGAAAAAACAAACTCCAGTTGCCTTTTGAAAAAAAAACACCTTTGGGTTAACTGCAACAAAAAAAAAAGGTTGTAAAACTTTTAAAAATCATCTTCATTAGCAATGCAAATTCTGGACCCAATTGTGGTCATAAGTCATAAGGACTACTTGTATTCTCTTCTCTTATCCCCACTCATTCATACATTTTGCCTAGCAGAATAATTTCCCCTCAGTTTGCAATATCTAAAGCCTTATTGTAACCATGACACTACCCTTGCATAATTATTTGAGAGAGCCAGGGGGAGTATATAAGCATCCAAAACACTGATTCCTATTATCTTCTTCTTCATAACTTAAACGTGTTTTGTTTATTATCCAGACTTTTTCTGTGTTCTTCTTTCTGCAAAGACCCTTTGTCATTTACATCCCATGATGGAGGGCTAGTGTTCCAGCTCACATTCTCCAGCAAATGATTTCTGTGTTGTAGCTGCACCATTGTGTAAAGAAGAGAAGGCTTGGCCTCCTGGGTGGATAGCTTGATAGCTGGACTAAGTTTATTTTTCAACACAAATGTTCTCTCCCACGCATCCTATCAGTCTAAGTGTAAGCAGGCTCCCTATTGCTGATGTCTCCATTGTTCTTCTTGAGTGAAATGGGCTGACTTGCCACGGCCAACATGCCACGGCATCTCGCTGTGGCCAGCTCACTGCAGCCACCTCAACACAGCCATTTCACCTCGGCTAATCCACTGCAGCCATCTCACCACGGCCATCTTGCCACGGCCAACTCACCACAGGACACCTAGCCATAGGACAGTTCCATGCAGGGTAACTGTGGTAAATGTTATCCACTACTGTTTCTTTGTCATTGTTTCCATCAACAAAAAATGGAAATAATGTCGAAGAAACAGTAACGCATAAATCATGTTGAGTTATCCCGCTTGGAATTGTCCCACAGTAAGTTGGCTACAGCCACATGGCCTTGGTGAGTTGTCCTAGACCAGGGGTCCTCAACCTTGGCAACTTTAAGATTTGTGGACTTCAACTCCCAGAAGGAAATCTGGGAGTTGAAGTCCGCAAGTCTTAAAGTTGCCAAGGTTGAGGACCCCTGTCCTAGACCTGATCTTCAGGCCTTTTTCCTTTCGACTTTATTTTTCTGCCCAAATTCTGTCACGTAGAACAGTGTTTCTCAACCTTGTCAACTTTAAGAAGTGTGAATTCCACAATTCTGTAGCCAGTAGAGGTGGATGGCTCATACAACATGCTGAAGGTGGAATTCTGGGAGTTGAAGTTTATATCTCAAAGTTGACAAGATTGCAAAACACTGATACCCAACGGCAAATGTTTGGAAACTTCATGTCTCCTCCAAAGCACCATGTCATTCTCTGTTGGAACCTCTAGACTTAATTATGAATTTTCTTAGGATTATGCAACTATTGTTCTGGTCCAGGAAATGATCCTCCTTGTTTAGGGAGGTACCAACACCTGCTTCAAATAACCTTTTCAGCTTCAGAACCAAAGTCCAGCACATCTCTAGTTTGCAACAAGTTAAGGCTAGAGTCAAGTTTTCCAGGCAATTTTGTACGCACACAAGTTGAGAATACAACAAATCTCAGGCAGCGGTGTTCAGGGGCCAGCTACTGTGACAAAGAATGCATTAATAATAAACTAAGGAATTCAACCTAAAGACAGTAATTAAAATTAGAATCAAGCTGAACACTTTAGTCCTCTTATTTCCCCAGCAATTTGTGTATGAAGAGGAGGACTATTTTCAACCATCATTTTTAACAATGAAGCTTGCACTGTGTCTGGTTCTCAAATGTCCAGGGGAATGCCATTATGTCTTGAAACATTGTTCCCAGAGGCATTTGGGCAAAGCTGCCAGGAAATCCAGTATGAATGGTACAGGAATAGAAACAGCCTTTTTTGTTTTAACAATAGAAGAAAAGGTGGAGAAGGGAAGGAAGGAAGGAAGGAGGGAAGGAAGGAAAGGAGAAGGAGGAGGATGGGAAGGAGAAGACAGGAAGAAGAGGAAGGAGGGACGGAAGGAAGGAAGGAAAGGAAGGAAAAAGAAGGAGAAGGAGAAGGAAAGGAGGGAGGAGGGAAGGAAGGAGAAAGAAGGCAAAGGAGGAGAGGAGGAGGGAAGAGGAAGAAGAGGAGGAGGAGGTGTGTATGTGAGAGTCAGAAACTGCACAATGGCAGTTGACAATTCTGCTTCTAAAGCAGAGGTCCCCAACCTTTTGGGCACCAGGGACTGATTCCACGGAGAGAAGTTTTTCCATGGACCAGAGAGTGTGTGTGTTTGTGTGCTGCTTGCATCCTGTGGATGGGGCTTTGCTTGTTTGCACGGACCGGTTGCTGGCATGCCGCAGCCCGGTACTGGTCCACAGATGGGGGCTTGGGGACCCCTGTTCTAAAGGATGGGCTTTCAATAAAAAAACCTCACTTACCATCTTGCAGATTTTGACACCCCTCCTGTAGACCTCTCTGAAAATAACTCTTAGCCGCTTTGTCTTTTGACAGCATACATGGCGCAGGTACAAAAACTATCCATATGGTGGTGTAACAACAACTTGCACCTGAACATCGGCAAGACGAAAGAGATGGTGCTAGACTTCTGGAAGAAAAAGGAGGAACCTGCCCCGATGTGTGGAGAGAGTTTGCTCCTTTAAATTTCTGGGAGTCTACCTCTGCGAAGATCTGACCTGGAAAGTTAATACAACCCAGGTGCCCAGAAAGGCCCAACAGAGACTTCACTTCCTCAGGGTCTTGCGGAAGAACAGGGTAGAACAACAGCTAATGACCCTCTTTTACCGGTCTACTATAGAGAGCGTCCTCTCGTATGGTATTGTGGTTTGGTATGCTGGCCTCACAGCCGCGGATAGGAAGGCATTACAGAGGGTGGTGAGCACAGCACAAGACATTGTGGGCTGTCCCCTGACACTACTGGATGACCTCGCCAGGGCCCGCTGCCTTGGAAGAGTGAGGAAAATTCTTAGGGATGACTCACACCCTGGTCGGTACCTCTTTACTCTCCTACCATCGGGTAGGAGATACAGGAGTATAGCCAGCCGCACCAACAGGCTGAAGAACAGCTTCTATCCATGGGCTGTTAAGGCTTTTGAACGGGAAATAATTTTATAAACTTTATGCACGATTGACTTGCGAGGCCAGTGTGTTGTGCAATTAGCTCACATGGTGTAATAAGATGGAGGGGTTTGTGTCACTGTAAGTTGGGGGGTGGGGGCACGAAGGGAGGCTCAGCCAATCTCAATGTATACATGGTTGTACTTTGACAATAAAGTTCATTCATTCATTCATTCATTCACTCTAAAATGCCTCTCCTCTGAACTTCTTGTTAATGCTCTTCATTTTGTTTGGAATTAGGGGGTGCCTCAGTGTGATAAAAACAAAAAAACAAAACCCTCACCAAATCGATATATTTCCCAAGGGAAAAAATGATCTCTCTGATGTGCAAGAGTGCATGAATGAGATGCCACCGCACTACATTTTAATTCACCTTAACCGACCCCCCTTTTTTTTCTTGAATGGAGTTCAGAGATCGAAGACACCATCCCAGAAGCCAAAAATGATCTGGCTCGCTTTGCTTTCCTCCCTTTCGATTTCTTTACGGGCTCTCCTGGGTCTTCACCCCTCCTCAGCCGTCTGCCACCCACACGGGCTTTCTGAACGAGGGCCGAGGAGGCTGTGGGTGAGCGACGTCTGTCTCTGGTTTCCATGGAAAAGGTTGGACCTTCCAGCTTTTGCTCTCCTTTCCTGCTGACAAACATTAGCTGGTTTGACGCTGGCTGGCAGGGGATGGTCACCAACCGCCTCCCCAGAAGGGATTTTTCGAAGACAAAAGGTCAGCTGGCAGGCCTGACCCGATTTTGTTAGAGCTCCTCTGCCTTTGGACACAGTGGGAGAAAGGAACGGGCCTTTGGAAATGTCCTCCGAGCTGAACTAAGAGGGGAAAAATCCCCCCCAATTTGGTGCAGTGGGCAAGTGCAGAAGGAGAGGAAGAGGAGGGAGGGAAGGAAGGAAGGAGAAAGAAAAGAAGGAAAGGAGGGAGGGAAGGAAGGAAGGAGAAAGAAGGAGAAGGAGAGGAGGAGGGAGGGAAGGAAGAAGGAAAGAAGAGAGGAGGAGGGATGGAGGGAAGGAAGGAGAAATAAAAGGAGAAGGAGAGGAGGAGGGAGGGAAGGAAGAAGGAAAGAAGAGAGGAGGAGGGATGGAGGGAAGGAAGGAGAAATAAAAGGAGAAGGAGAGGAGGAGGGAGGGAAGGAAGAAGGAAAGAAGAGAGGAGGAGGGATGGAGGGAAGGAAGGAGAAATAAAAGGAGAAGGAGAGGAGGAGGGAAGGAAGGAAGAAGGAAAGAAGAGAGGAGGAGGGATGGAGGGAAGGAAGGAGAAATAAAAGGAGAAGGAGAGGAGGAGGGAGGGAAGGAAGAAGGAAAGAAGAGAGGAGGAGGGATGGAGGGAAGGAAGGAGAAATAAAAGGAGAAGGAGAGGAGGAGGGAGGGAAGAAGGAAAGAAGAGAGGAGGAGGGATGGAGGGAAGGAAGGAGAAATAAAAGGAGAAGGAGAGGAGGAGGGAAGGAAGGAAGGAAAGAAAAGGAGAGGAGGGAGGGAGGGAAGGAAGGAGAAAAGGAGAAGGAGAGGAGGAGGGAGGGAAGGAAGGAAGAAGGAAAGAAGAGAGGAGGAGGGAGGGAGAGAAGGAAGGAAGGAGAAATAAAAGGAGAAGGAGAGGAGGGAGGGAGGGAGGGAGGGAGAAAGAAAAGCAGAAGGAGAGGAGGAGGGAGGGAAGGAAGGAAGGAGAAAAGGAGAGGAGGAGGGAGGAAAGAAGGAAGGAGAAGAAAGAAGGAAAGAAAGAAAGAAAGAAAAGAAAAAGAGGAAAGAAGGAAAGAAAGAAAAAGAAAGAAAGAAAGAAAGAAAGAAAGAAAGAAAGAAAGAAAGAAAGAGAAAGAAAGCAGAAGGAGAGGAGGAGGAGGAGGAAGAGGGAAGGGCAAGAAGAGTTCAGGTGCTCCTTAGGCATAGAAGCCAACTGGGTGGCCAGTCCCTCTGCCTCAGCCCAAACGGCAGCAGAGGAAGCTTGTGGGAAAAATAGCAAGCATGAACATTGTATACAGGTAGTCCTCAACTTACGAACACAACTGCAATAGCAAATTTCCGTGGCTAAATGAGACAGTCGTTGAGTGAGTTTTGGCCCATTTTACGGCCTTTCTGGCCACAGTTGCTATGTGAATCACTGCATTTTAGGAACACGGTTGTTAAGCGAATCAGAAGGTCGCCAAAGGTGATCACATGCCCCCGGGATCCTCCGACTGTCTTAAATATCAACCAGTTGCCAAGCGCCTGAATTTTGATCACATGGCCGTGGGGATGCTGCAATGGTCGTAAGCGTGAAAAAAACAAAAACAAACGGTCATAAGTCACTTTTTTCACTGCCGTTGTAACTTCAAACGGTCATTAAATGGATGTTTTTGCTACCTGCACAGGGAGTCCTTGACTTATATAGCAAGGGTCTTCAGACTTGGCAACTTTTAAGACTTGTGGACTTCAACTCCCAGAATTCCTCAGCCAGACTGGCTGAGGAATTCTGGGAGTTGAAGTCCAGAAGTCTTAAAAGTTGTCAAGTTTGAAGACCCCTGACTTTACGGCATTTGTTTTAAATAAAACAAGGTTTTTTAAATTTTTATTACTCCCTGACTTATAGGTAGTCCTTGACTTATGGCAGTATCTCGGGCTCATGTGATCACCATTTGCGACCTTACCAGGCAGCTTCCAAAAAGCAAACTCAAAGGGGAAGGCCGGATTCACTTAATGACCTCATGCTTCACTTAACGACTGCGGGGATTCACTTAACAAGGGAGGCAAAAGAGGTCATAAAATCGGGCCCAACTCACTTGGCGAGGAAATTTCCGGTCCCAATTGTGGTTGTAAGTCAATGACTACTTGTAACCATGTTAGAACAATTAACTGATGGAACCACCTGCTTCCAGAAGTTGTGGGTACTCCAACACTGGAGGTTTTTAAGAAGAGATTGGACAAGAGATTTGTCTGGAAAGGTATAGGCCAGCAGGGGGCTGGACTAGAAGACCTCCAAGGTCCCTTCCAACTCTGTTATTCATGCTACCAAGTTGGATCACAACCTCTAGTACAGGGGCAGGCAGCCTTGGCTCTCTTATGACTCGTGGACTTCAACTCCCAGAATTCCTGAGCCAGCTATGCTGGCTCAGGAATTCTGGGAGTTGAAGTCCACGAGACATAAGAGAGCCAAGGCTGCCTGCCCCTGCTCTAGTACAGGGCGTTTCAACCAGTGGTACGGGTACCACCTGTGGTACATTGGCACCTGGCAGGTGGTATGCGACCATCCTAGAAAAATGGTGGTGGGGGAGGGGAATGAGCTGAACCGATGGCAGCACTGCACAAGCTTGAGCAAGAGATGACTGGAGCTGCAGGTCTGTCAGGGCTCAGCAGAAGCGGCAGGATCAGTGCTGCTTTCCAGCTGATCGGTGCTTCTTCGGGACTGTCAGCTGGAGCTCAGCGCGGATCCTGGTGCTTCTGCTGAGCCCTGAAGAAGTGCCGATCAGCTGGAATGTTGCAGCATCTCCAGGGTCTTGTGATTTACATTCAGATGCTCGGCAACTGATTCATATTTATGACGGTCACAGTGTCCCAGGGTCATGTGAAGTGACCAAAACCTGCTGCAACCACCCAGCAGAAGTGGGGGGGAATAAAAACCAAACACCCCCACCCCACCCCTGCTGCCAATCCTCAACAGAAATGCTCACAACAATGGAAACCTCGGACAGGAGGAAGAGCGCCTCTGGTTGGGCAGGCAGGTGCCTTGCTCGGCTGTGGCTTTGGGGGTACTTTTTTCAGTGCCATTGTAACTTCAAACAGTCACTAAACAAACTGTTGTAAGTCGAGGACTACCTGTACTTCATCACTTTTTTCCTTTTTTGGGGGGGGTCATCAAGTTTTTGACACCTTGCTAGACGACTGGTGGTACTCGGATGTTGCCATATCCTAAAAGTGGTACCATGGGTGAAAAGGTTGAAAAGCCCTGCTCCAGTACATATTTATCTTATGCTTTGATATCACTGAAACAACAACCACAACAAAAAGTTTTAACAGGCTCAAAGTATTTATTTTTCCCAGTTGTCGTCTCTTACCTTTGGATTTACTGCAAAACCGTCTCTATTAAATGCAGAATTTCCTAATGTCGCAAGTCTACTTCAATCGTTGTTCTCAACCGTGAGTTGTTTTTTTTCCTCTTCATTTTTTTTGTCTTTCCCCTGCTGTTTATGTGCAGGCTCTTCAGTGTCCAGAAGAAGACAACGGGGACAATCTTCAGATTAGGATGCACCGACTGTCGGTGGCCATCTGTTTGGTGCCATAGATCTGAAAGGCTGCAGGACAAAGGGAAATATTTCTACGGGGATTATTTCAATTGTAATGCTGTAGTTTTCTACGGGAAATTTTGGGGCAGCGGGGAGGAAGCAGTCTTCAAAGGAATTGGCTTTGTATGCCTGACAGATTTAGAAGTCGGTACAGAATGGAATTCTGACTCAGGCATCAAATGGGCTACACCGAGTATTTCGCTTTGAAAGAACTGCACAATGGATAATGGGGCAGAGATCCAGTTCTGTATCCAAGTGATACAAATCCCACTGGCTTTCTCCGGAAATAGAATTCAGAACAGACAGTCTCACACTGCATTTCCCTCTGTCTTAAAATCATATCTGTGTAAATAAAATTACACCAAAGGTGCACAGCTCTGGAATCTGAAAACCAAAAGTGCTGTGTAAGGTGCCTCCATTTATAAGTTGAGAAAACTCTGTATTCCAAGAACAGATTTAGCAATGAGGAAGGGGTGGTGGTGAGAAAATGAGAATATCAACCTTTCCTAACCTAACCTAACCTAACCTAACCTAACCTAACCTAACCTAACCTAACCTAACCTAACCTAACCTAACCTAACCTAACCTAACTCAATACAACCCTACCTACCCTACCGTGTCCTGTCCTAGACTAGCCTAACCTAGCCTCTCTCTGTCTGTCTGTCTGTCTGTCTATCATCTATCTATCTATCTATCTATCTATCTATCTATCTATCTATCTATCTATCTATCTATCTATCTATCTATCTATCATCTATCTATCTATCTATCATCTATCATCTATCTATCTATCTATCATCTATCTATCTATCTATCTATCTATCTATCTATCATCTATCTATCTATCTATCTATCTATCTATCTATCTATCTATCTATCTATCTATCTATCTATCTATCTATCTACCATCTAATCTAATTCAATCCAACTCTATCTTACACTACCCTACACTACCTCACCCTACCCTACCATCTGTCTGTCTGTCTATCTGTCTGTCTGTCTATCATCTATTAATCCAATCCAATCTCTAATCATAGAATCATAGGCTTGGAAGAGACCTTCTATTGTAACCACCTGACCAAGGAAGGAGTCCTTATTCCATCCCAGACAAATGATTGTCCAATCTTTTCTTGAAAACCTCCAATGAGGGAGCACCCAAAACTCTGGGAGGCAGGCTGCTCCATTGTTTGATCATTCTGTCAGGAAATTCCTCATTTCCAGCTTGGATCTCCCTGTGAGGAGCTTTCACCCATCGCTTCTTGCCCTGCCTTCAGATGCTTTGGAGAATAAATTGATCACCTCTTCCCTGTGACAGCCCTATCCATCCATTCATTCCCCCATCCATCCATCCACCCATCCATCCATCCATCCATCCATTCCCCCGTCCATCCATCCATCCATCCATCCATCCATCCACCCATCCACCCATCCATTAAAGACATATGATAAGAAGATAAACCCAGTTCATACCAGCATCACACACAAAAACCAGTGGGAGCTTTGATCGGACTGCCACCGAAGGCATTTTGTGTTGTTTGATCCGCCCCTTTTGATTTGGGCTATGAAGCCCAATTATTTTTCTTCCACGGATGGCTTCAGTAATGGCGATGTCAGTGGGGGAAAAGGGAGTACTAGCTGCATACCTGCAATTTAACTCTGCCTGCTCTTTTCCTACAACAATACAATTGCTATTTACAATACAATACAATTGCTATAGGCCCACCCAGAGCAAGAGGCTCCCTTAATTTCCAAGACTGAGGAACTGTCAGTTCGCACACCTCCAGTTTGCTAAGATTCCATTTCAATTGACTGCCCCTTCCTCTTATTAATTTCCACCTCCAAGTGGTACTTTTGTAAGGATTTGAAAAAAACATAATAGCACAGCCACAGGACAGAATGAACTCATATAAAACCCATGAAGAGAAAAAAAAGATCCCCCCCCCCTCTCTCTCTCTCTGCATGTGTGTGTGTTTATGTGTGTGTTCCTTGGGAGGGAGAAATTGGGTTCAATTTCCATGGTTTATTGATTTTTAATGTGTTTATTTCTTTATGCTTTTATGTGGATTGATCTCTCAACTTCAGAGCAAACCAACATAAAATTAAATGTATTAAAACTAAGCATGTGTGTGTGCGCATGCATGCATGTTCTCTCTCTCTCTCTCACTCTCTCACACACACACGCAAATAATTTTTGGAGTAGAGTTAGCTATCCCAGGTTTTATTCTCTCAAGTTTAAAATAAGTTAAACCATTTCCCTAAAACATTCAGTAACAATCCAGTTACTGGCCAGTCCGAATCGGCCTGGTGTCTGGAGAGCTCTGGAGGTTTAAATAAGGGAATGGACAACCCTCTCTCAAGGATGGTTCAATTAAGTTTCCTGAATGCTGCAGACTGTTCGACTAGATAATCGTTGTGGTTTCTTCCAACCTCACCATTCTGTGGCTCTATGAATCTGTGATTCTATGATTATCCCAAGGGAAGCTACTCTGGAACTCCAACCCATGTGAAACAAAGGGGATGAGAGCCCAGATGTATGCCTTCTTTGTGGTGAACCCATATTATGGAATACATGGATTCCATTACCTTGCTTGCATTTTGTAAAGCTGTGAAGACTTATCTTATTCCAACGGGCTTTGGTGTAGATGATGGACTTTAACTCATTAGGTTAAAAATTGTATTATGCTGTGCTTCTAGTTTTGACATCGTGGCAAAGCGGATGCAGGAAGACAGGGCTCCGTCTTTTTGTTCAATTTTGCCACGCCTGGGTACCCTGGAAAGGGTGAAAAGTCGCCCCGTAGTGGCGACAAGCAAGAAGGGGACCCTTGTTGATCATGGGTGGGTAGCAGCCCTCCTGTCCCATTTGATCTGAGGAAGTCCTCCAAACCGGCAGTGGAAAGACTGGCTACATTCGTGTGGCCAGTCAGAAGCTGCTGTCAGTGGAAGACAACAAGCACTAACAAGCAAGTTAACAACAACATGGATGAAACTGTGTGAGACCTGAGCCTCTCTTTATGACTTTAAGACCTCTTCCTGAAAATCTGCCCAAAGCACTCCCACCAGTGATGAGGGAAAGGGAATTTCTACCCCATTACCTCAGGAAAAGAAATTAATTACTTGGGGGAAAGGGAGACATTTACAAGACTAATTTGGAATTAATATACATATATGGCTTGGAAATTTGAGGACAAAAAGTGCTTTTAAGACTTTTTTTTTTAAAAAAAAAGACTTGAAAAGTTTACAATATAAGTTTTGGATTTAAAAACTGAAAAACGGTGTTAATGACATCTAGTGGTGAATTACAGCACTACAACTTATTATGCCTAAGAGAAACCTGGCTTGAAGCCCAGAATTAGATAAGACTTTGGCTGGCCTTGGAAGCTTTTATTTTTGAGAATTACAGCTGAGAAAAAGGAACAGACTCGGGGGCTGTTTATCTGTGTGGCAGAGATGATAATACTACTCTAAAATTGGCCTGTCTGAACTATGAACACAAATACTGACTTTCAGAACAGTATTGTGGAACTATTTCCCTGTAGAAAAAACAGACACTATTGCCTGGTATGATGGAACATTTTGGATTATAAATCTTGATTGATAAACAACCTTTAATGGTCCTTTCTTGTCCCTGGACAGAAAGGATATATTTCTCATTGGATAGAAAAATTTGAAATTTTACTTATATTTGCTTAGGGGAGCTGTAAGAATCGCTAGTTGGTTGGATAATTTATAAAACCACTTACCAAAAAATAAAATGGATATTCCATATTTAGCTTTACATGGTAAAAAACCAACCTTAACATCAGTTTGACATACTACCAAGAAAATACTGATGAACCACAGAAAGAAATTCTCTCCATGTTGAAATTAAT
The DNA here is from genome assembly GCF_947247035.1 of Vipera ursinii. Lineage (NCBI taxonomy): Eukaryota > Metazoa > Chordata > Lepidosauria > Squamata > Viperidae > Vipera > Vipera ursinii. The sequence continues at coordinate 347,486,165 of NC_139512.1, read as the reverse complement.
ACAAGAAACAATTGCTTTAGCTCATGAATGAGATTAAAAATAATACAAAGGAGATAAAAGAACAATTTTCTAATTTAAATCTACAAACTCAGAAAATAACTACAGAGAAGGAAACAGCAACTCAGAAAATAGAAAACTAGAGAATGCTGACACAAAAATTAAGGATCTAAAGGAAGAAACTAATGATCAGACTCAGACAAAAGAAGACTTAGAAAACACAACGATAATATTGGAAATGGAAAAGACATTCTACAAACCAAGATTTCAGAACATACTGGAGGATAAGGGAATGGAAGATAGAGCGATTAACAGAACTGTGGGGAACTTGAGAAAGAGGGAGGCTGTTTAACAAGTATCAATGGGCTAGTTCTTCCAAAAATACTTTAACTAAATTGTTTCTTTTGTTTCAAATAACACACACAAAAATAGAGGAAGAATTATTTGATGATCTAAATGCACTGACTTGGAAAGTTAGTTGGCAAAGGAAGAAAGCTAGAGTAAGACTGAAGGAAACAGAAGCATTGACCTGTTTGAGGGGATGTTATATTACTAATTAGATGTCTGAATATGGTTAAGAATAGATTGCTAGAAATAGAAGTATTATTATAACTAGATAGATAGGATTTGTAATCAGAATATCATATCTTGATATGAAAAGGGAAATAAGAATAAGCTAAGAAGTTTGAATAAGGGAAGCTTTTGGTTACCTAAATATAACTTGTTTTAAAATTATAAATGATTGGGATATTTTGAACATGGATGGGAAACTTAAATTGAAAAAGCGAAAATAGGATATGGGTTGAATAAATGGATATTGAGTGCAAATGCAATTAAGATATGTTTTGGTTAGAAAAGATATTTTAAACTATTATTGACACTATTAGAAAAGTCTAAAAAATGTTGATATGCAACTGTTTATTTACTAACAACAATAAGAATTGTATTTGCTTAGTGCGGAAAAATGTTTATTACCAGAAGAGAAAGGATCGATTGGAGGGTGTAATATTGGATTTAGTTTGAAGAAGCTTACATGTACCATGTAATTACTAATGGACTCAGTCATCACATTGTCTATTAGGCACTTGATTGTAAAAAATTGTATTATGCTAAATGATATTGTGATATTTTTATTTTTCTTAGATAGAATGCCCTGAGTTGTTACAACCACAGCAGAATGAGCATTAGATTATAAATAAATACAATAATTTTATTTTAGAAAGAGGCCAGTTTTGCCAATGATGCATACCGTACTTTGATGCCTGAAGTGACAGGTCACTGACTCCTAATCTAAATATCTAATCTAAGCTTTCAAAATAAAAGCCGAGATTCTCTTCGGGACGAATACTTGACATCCTCTATTTATCTATTAGCCAGCAACCCAAGGTCAGAAATTTCTTGCCCTTCTCCTTTGAAAGTCTATTTTTCTCTTTGCCGCTGAAATTCAGTACATTCTGAGAAATTCCAGACACATCTTATTAACCAGCAGTTCAGCAAAATCTCTCGAGTCTTCCTGCCTCCCCATGTATAATTGGTCTTATATAAATGGAAATATGTTATTTCATCTCAATGGAGAAAAAGAAATGAGAAAACAAATAATCGTTTCATCTCAGGAAATGTAGGCCTTTTTCCCACTGTACGGACAATGCATTGATTTCCAGTCTTCCCATTTATTTTTGGAACCTTGAAGGAACAGCTATTACTGCTCAATTACTTTGCTTCATTAACTGAGTAAGAACTCGTATAAATATTACAAGTCTCTGGTTAAAAGAAGAAAAAGAGGAGAAGGGGAAACGAGAGAGAGAGAGAGAGAGAGAGAAACTGAGAGGAATAGCTGGTGGATAATTAAGAGAAGAGCAATTTCCCTTGTTTAATTCCTTGATGCCTTGGCCTGCATTCTACAGCTACAGAATTCCAGTTTTTAAATTGGTAATGCTTGAGGAATTTGGTACTTGAAAAACCCCATGTGGTATTTGTACCAGGAACCAAAATACCATTTCTGTATTGCAACTACAGTGCACTTCACACGGGGTGGCCTTTAAAAACGATGTGGAAATTAACAATTGTGTAAAGGCAAATATACATGTCCCAGGATAATGTTGCAGGATCCAATCTGGGTTGGTCACCAAGACCAAAGGTTTTGACTTCTGAGCTTTTGGATTTGTGCTGGAGCCAGTGACCAACCCAGATTGGATCCTGCAAAATTACAATTGGTCCAGAAAACAGTGCCCTGAGTGTTAATGGACTCTGTGGGAACAAGTAACACCAATACCAGGAGATTCGCATTGGTTATTGATTCAGTTTCAAGGACAAGTTAAAATGCTGATTTAACTGGCCTGTTAAGCACTACATGGTTTGGCAGCTAGATACCTATACTGTGTTTTCCTGAAAATAAGACCGGGTCTTATATTAATTTTTGCTCCAAAAGACGCATTAGGGCTGATTTTCCAGTTAGGTCTTATTTTGGGGGGGAAATAAGGTACTAAATGTGTCCATCTGACTGACGATCTTAACTGGGGCTTATTTTGGGGGTGGGGCTTATATTATGAGCATCCTGAGAAATAATGCTAGGGCTTATTTTCCAGTGGGATCTTATTTCCAGGGAAACACGGAAGGACTGCCACCTCCAGGCTCTGTTAGCCTGATCTATTGGAGTGGTGTTTCTCAACGTTGGCAAGTTTGTGATATGTGGACTTCAACTCCCAGAATTGAAATCCTCACCATGCTGACCAGGGAATTCTGGGAGCTGAAGTCCACATAGCTTAAAATTGTGGAGATTGAGAAACACTGTTTCAGACTGCCCCAGCATGGACCCTGACCCTGGTCTCATTCCCCAAGAGAACGGTTCATCTGCATCTTGGCATTCATCATTGCAAGCCAACTTTATCTATGCTACAGGAGCCCTGAGTTGAGGCAGCTTTCTCTTATCCACCCTCCATCTGATCTTATAATTAGAGAGACGGGCTGAATTTATTGTCATTAGCAGTAGCTGCTCAGTTCACAAATACAGAGTCTCCAGCAGTAGTTTGTTAAATACTGTCTGATATATTTATTTGTTTTTTTTTTAATTCAGAACATATATAGAGCTGCCCAATTCACTCATGGTGACTCCAAGTGGCTTACAGAAATACAGGTAGTGCAGTTCATTTAGTGACTGATCCACGTTACAACGGCATTGAAAAAAGTGACATGACCGTTTTTCACAGTTGCGACCTTTGCAGCATCCTTATGATCATGTGATCAAAATTCAGATGCTTGGCAATTGGTACATACATATGACCGTTGCTGTGTCCTAAGTTCATGTGATCCCCTGTTGTAACCTTCTGACAAGCAAAGCCACTGGGGAAGCCAGATTCACTTAACAAGCAAGTTACTAACTTATCAACTTCAGTGATTCACTTAACAACTGTGGCAAGGAAGGTCGTAAAATGGGGCAAACTCATTTAATAACTATCTCACGTAACAACAGAACTGTTGGGCTCAATTGTGGTCATAAGTCGAGGACTATCTGTACATACTCTTATGATAACAACAATCACAATATAGGGAGAGGAAAGCTGAATTTTATCATAACTGTGTAAATACAGGAAGTGTTGACAACATTGTTCCGGCCCCAGAAACAAATTGATTGTCTGAATCATCACTGTCTATTCAATGATCCTATCCAGAATTGTCTCAAGTTACAATTCAGACTGTAACTTGGAATGTAGCTGGTTGGCAAAGTCTGTGATTTGGTGAGATTCCTTTCTGGATCTGAAATAATAGCTTTACAAGAAACCTGGTTAGCAGGAGATTCATATTTGATATACCAATCTTTCTGAGCTTGGTTGCTTGATGAAATGGATCAGCTGTCATAAGGCCACCTTCCAAATTGTATTTAAACACAGAAATGCTCAAATGGCTTAGAGAGGTATTTACTCGAGCAAAACTTGAGCAGATGAGCACAATGGTTAAATAAGGAAAGTTTACCCAAATCTCTTATAACGAATGTACTTGTATTTGCGGAACCACAGAAATAGAAGGCATAATACATATATCATTTGAATGTCAGTTGTACAAGAAAGAAAGAGAGGGACCACACATTGCACAAACGGCCTGTTGGGTTCCTTACATAAAAATGATATATTTTATGTGTGGTCAGAATGCGAAACGTCCGTATACGACCACCGATTCAATGACCTTTAGAAATTAGGATAGTGCTGAGTGAAGGGACTTATGACCCCTGCCCAAAGTGGTCACAGGATCACAATGTAATGCTCCATTGCAGTGGCCCATTGCAGTGTTCACAGGATCAAAATTTAGGTGCTTGGCCATGCACCCATCCTTATGACCCCAGAGGCACCACAACCTGTCTCCCCATGGGGACAGGAGCTTTGCTGGCTGACTTCCTGTTCCTGGCCAGCCTTGGGAAACATTGACATCACTAGCTTTTCAGCTAAACCTCACATTGGTTGGCAAGTGAAAGTGAAGTGGATCCAGGCAGTGGTGGGGCAGGCTGTCTCTTGGGAAGGGTATTGGGGGAGGAACGAGGTTCACGGGCCATTGGAGCTAGCCAGTGGTGAGATTCAAATATGTAAACAACTGGTTCTGTGTGTGGATGCCGTTTCTGGAAGTCCATTCTGGGCCTGGGCAACAAAAAATTAGCTACCGGTTCTGCCGAAGTGGTGCAAACCAGCTGAATTCCACCACTGGACCTAACCCACCAAAGACTTGCAACCCATGGCAGGTTTCCACAGCCTTTCCTCAACAGAGGGAGAGGGATCAATCACCACCCATCCCCTTTCTACAGCACAGTCCTTTCACCAGTCCCAAGAAGCTTCCACATCTGTTTGCGTGTTTTCAGGGTGATTCTGAGTATACAGAGAAACCCTCAATGACTTGAAGAGAGCTGACAGCTGACCTTCAAACAGCTAACAACCAGTTGATTGCAAAGAATGTAAATCCTTCCATTCCTCATCAGTTAATTAGAAGTGAAGAAGCTTCTTAGATGAGAATAACAGAATAACTGTGTTGGAAGGGACCTTGGAGGTCATCTAATCCAATCCTCTGGCAGGAAACCCTATACCTTTTCAGACAAATAGTTGTCTAATAATCTCTTCTTAAAAACCTCCAGTGTTAGAGCATTCACCACCTCTGGAGGCAGGTTGTTCCACTGGTTGATTGTTCTCACTGTCAGGAAGTTTCTCCTTAGTTCTAGGTTGCTTCTCTCCTTGATTAGTTTCCATCCGTTGCTTCTTGTCCTGCCTTTGGAGAATAGGTTGACCCCCTCTTCTTTGTGGCAGCCCCTGAGATATTGGAACAGAGAAGCAGAAGGTTTTCAAAAGAAAAAGTCCAGTTTGTAGAACAGCTTACTCCCAGAAATCATGGGCGCTTCATCACTGGAGATTTTTAAGAAGAGACTAGACAATCACCTCTCTGAGATGGTATAGGTTCTCCTGCTTGAGCAGGGGGCTGGACTAGAAGACCTCCAAGGTCCCTTCCAGCTCTGTTCTATTCTAAACCTTTGGCAGAACCATTGCAAATACATGCCGCATGCCAAACAACAATTTTTGATTATGTGACCGTGGGGATGCTGTGTCAGTTGTTAGGTGCGAGGACTGGTTGTAAGCCACATTTTTCAGTGACGTTGTAACTTTGACTGGTCACTAAGCAGATGGTGGCAAGTCGAGGACAACCTGTACCGTGTAATAAATCCACCCTGATGAGAGATCGGGTTGCTCAAGACTTTTTTGAAAATGGATTGGCCTGGCCGCAGATGCACAGTGGAATTCTTTTATGGTCTTGGCAAACCAGCAGCCCAATTCTCTCTCTCCCCCTGAGCTCTTTCTATCCTAAATGACTGTCATTTGTCCTAACTCTCTCAGATTCCTTGCTGCAAGCTTGCCAGCTTAGTGGAAGCAATTCAGAAGAAATGACAGGCGTTTCCTGTAGAGTCACAGAACCATTTTCTGGGAGGCTGACAAGTTACAGCTTTTGGCAATCATTATCTGAATGCTACACTCTAGTGCTGATTTGACTCAACTTCCCTGCCATGTTCATTTTGCCCTGTGAAGCACGCAGGGCGGAGGTGGCTGGGTGCAAGCCGGAGACGCTGATTCAAAGACATGGGTAGACGGTCCGCGAGCAGAGGTTGAGACCTCAGAAAGAGAGCAGACAAGCAACAAAAATACTAAGGGCTCTGGAGGCTAAGCCGTAGAATGAACAACTGAAGGAGTTAGGTATCTCAGGTGTACTATTATGTATTGGGAACGTGTGACACTCATGAGCAAGAGGTCAGGTCCACGTGTGAAGGTCCAATTAAAGTGATTTAGTGCTACTCATGCCTTTTCGCAGGAATCTTCTCATCTGACGGTTAGCACCTGCTTGGAGGTAGATAAGTGTCAATGGAATTCAAGGCAGGTGGGAGTCAGTCCACTTGTGGCTATGTATGGATTCTAGGCTGCTACCTCCTTTAACTCCATTCCCAGGTTCTGCCAGTCCTCCTACATCAGGGGTGTCAAACTCGCCATGTCACGTGACATGTCACGACATATTGCAAATTTTTCCCCATTGCCAGAGCTGGGGTGGGTGTGGCTTCTGCATGATGCATCTGGCCAGTGGGCCAGCAGTTTGACACCCCTGTCCTACATGAGTAGAGCAACAGTAAGAAAAAAAAAACTAAGGTAAGCTAAGGTAAGCTAAACTAAGCTAAACTAAACTAAACTAAACTAAACTAAACTAAACTAAACTAAACTAAACTAAACTAAACTAAACTAAACTAAACTAAACTAAACTAAACTAAACTAAACTAAACTAAACTTACAAAGAGGAGTAGCAAAATACTTCCATAGATATCCAGGAAATCATTGGATCCAACAAAACTCAGAGGCAGGTATGTACCTGTCTGTCTGATTGTCTGTCACTGTTGCCTGCATTTATTTTCTTTCTTTCTTTCTTTCTTTCTTTCTTTCTTTCTTTCTTTCTTTCTTTCTTTCTTTCTTTCTTTCTTTCTTTCTTTCTTTCTTTCTTCTTCTTTCTTTCTTTCTTTCTTTCTTTCTTTCTTTCTTTCTTTCTTTCTTTCTTTCTTTCTTTCTTTCTTTCTTTCTTTCTCCCTTCCTTCCTTCCTTCCTTCCTTCCTTCCTTCCTTCCTTCCTTCCTTCCTTCCTTCCTTCCCTGCTTCTCATTCCCATCTGCTTCCTTCCTCCCTCCCTCCCTCTTTTCCTTCCTCTCTCCCTCTCTCTCCCTCCCTCTTTTATTCCCTCCCTCCCTCCCTCCCTCTCCTGGTATGAGAAAGAAAGAGGAAAAGAGTCTGCAAAGCCATGTTTTTCCTGAATAATTTTATTTTCTCCCCTTTCCCCATAACCGAATAGTAGCATCTTCACTTTGTTCAAATTGTTAAAGAACATTCCAAGTGATAAACAATTGCTGTTACACTGAGAGAAAAGGCAGTGTTCTGCCAAAGGAATTATTTTTCTCATCAATTTCAGTGTCATCTTTGATTAATTTTCATATTGTGCTTCATTGTCGCTCATCCTTCTCCTTCAGAGGTGTCCTTCAGTTGGGTTGTGAGAAAGAACCACAAATAAATGAATCTCAATTCAGCTTTTCTCAAAGGAAAGGCTTCTGGAGCAGGAGGAGAAGGAGAAGACTTCACACTTACCTGGACAAGCCTTTAGCTGAGATTGGTTAAATTAGGCTGAGTATAGAGGTATTTCTCTGTAGTTTGTGACTAGAGCCAGATAATTAACATTATTATGGATTATTGTAGTTTGCTTATTACGGGGGCTGCTCCTTCCCCTCCCCTTTTTATTATATATTGTATATCTTGACACATTATGTTGTTTGGATACAAGAATAGTTATACATTAATTAGAATTATTGACATTCTAATGTTGAGATAACTTAAAGTATTGCAAATAAAAAGAAATATATTTATCAATACTAGTTACAGACTAGGATATCGATATTACAAACATAAAATTATTGGATCTTTTCATCCAACACGGGGCAGCTTTGAGAACCAAGTAGAAGGCAGTTGGTGCATAATGAAGCAGTATTCCAGTATTTGAGGGGCTGCCACGAAGAAGAGGGGGGAGGTCAACATTTTTCAAAGTACCAGAAGGCAAGACAAAAAGCAACGGATGGAAACTAATCAAGGGGAGAAGCAACCTAGAACTAAAGAGAAACTTCTTAATAGTGAGGACAATTAACCAGTGGAACAGCTTGCTTTCAGAAGTTGTGGGTATGTCATCACTGGAGGCTTTCAAGAAGAGACTAGAGAACCATTTATCTGAAATGAGCAGGGGGTTGGAGTAGAAGACCTCCAAAGTCCCTTCTAGCTCTATTCTGATTGATTGATTGAAGTAGCCTTTATCTGTGGACGGTTCCAGTACTGTTGCGTAACATCGTAACTGTGGGAGCTTATTTATTTCTTTCATTTACATACCACCTTTATTATATTTACAAATAACTTAAGGCAGCGAACATATCCAACAAAACTTTCTCCTCCTACTTTCCCCACAACAACCCTCCTGCGAGGTGGGTTGGGCTGAGAGGGAGTGATTGGCTCAAAGTCACCCAGCTGGCTTTAATGCCTAAGGTGGGACTAGAACTCTCAGTCTCCAGGTTTCTAGCTTGGTGCCTTAATGACCAGACTAAAATGGCTCTTTGAGTTTCACTGGTTGTCATGGTTCCAACAAATCAAACTCTTCAAAGAACTTCAAGGCGTTGTTTACCTTAAAGAAGCTTTATTTAAGAAGCATAGCATCGGCACTCAACACAATCAAAGCCAAAAACTGGATTCCCTTCCCCTGAGCACATAGTATCAAAGTACAATTCCCTCCTCCAATTAACAGTCATAAATCACATTCCCCAATTAGTTTGATATGCAGGCTCTCCCTCCAGTTCTCCAGCCCAATTCTTTATCATCTCTTATTTCAACAACCTTGGTTCACACACTAGGTTCAGTATTGTTATGTCTACCTAAATGCTCATGCACATTCCTCCCCCAAGCATCATCTAACTCTAAAAGTAAAACATAAGAAGAAAATGGTTGCATCTCTAACTGTTGTCAAAGCAAAAACATCCAATGTTAGCAGCGTTGACACTGGTGACCAATATATTTTGCAAGTGCTGTTCACTAACAAAGCCCTATTATGATCTAGGGCAGGGAACCTTGGCTCTTTTATGACTCGTGGATTTCAACTCTCAGAATTCCTGAGCCAGCATGGCTCAGCATGGAAACCTCTCCCTTTCCCCTCAGCATGGCTGGCTCAGGAATTCTGGGAGTTGAAGTCCACGAGTCATAAAAAAGCCAAGGTTGCCAACCCCTGATCCAGGGCCTATATAAAGGCTACACCTACTGAGAATCCCCACCTACTGAGTGATACACTGTGAGCCTCCCATGAGCTTTCTCTATGGGGGCTACTCTGAGATGAGGACAGATCCTCCTATTTTAGACTCCCATAAGCTACGTTCTCAAGCTTGGTAGCTTTCATATGGATGGACGCCAACTCCCAGAATTCCCCAGCCAGCTTGTTAAGTAAGTTGTGAGGTTGGTAAGCGAATCTGGCTTCCCCCATTGATTTTGCTTCTCAGAAGCCAGCTGAGAAGGTAGCAGATGGTGATCATGTGACTCCTGGATGCTGCAGCCCTTGTAAATACATGCCGGTTGACAAGCACCCCAATTTGGATCATGTAACTGTGGGGATGCTGGGATGGTTGTAAGTAGGAGGACTGCTCATAAGCCACCTTTTTCAGTGCTGTTGTAACTCTGAATGGTTGCTAAATGAATGGTTGTAAGTCAAGGGCTACTTGTGTACACTTCAAGACAGATATTTCACATTTGTTTATTAGATCATCTATTCAAGATCAGTGTTTCTCAAACTTGGCAACCTGCCAATAGGTGGAGTTTAACTTCCACATTTCCCCAGTGTTAATTACTTACTCTGAGAAAATAATCAGTAAGTGATATAGAAACCAGCTTCAATTCAAACATTAATAGGTGGTCTAAAGAAGAGGAGAGAAAGTGCGAGGTGGGAAATAACAGCCCCAAATGGTGGCTTTAAGGAGGATCAAGGAAGAAGCTGAACACTTGTAAGCAATTTGGTTCTGAGATCTGCATGCTGATAAGGGATTAGTAGAAAAGCTTTCTCAGTTGATCCTTCTTATCTCTTCAAAGAAGCTTCCTGCTTAATTCTTTGCTCTGCATATTAACAGGGAATTTAGAAGGCAGTTATCCAGCCTCTGCAATTTAAGCATCTCTCCCCCACCACAGACAAAGTTCTGCAAAAAAAAAAAAAGAAAGAAAGAAAGAAAAAAAAGATGCAAAATATGCAAATTTAGTCTTCGGGAGCAGGGAAACAGAAAGTATTAAACTCTTCTCATTTTCCCGATTTCTTGTGAAGGTTTGGCTGGGCTCCAAGAAGAAGGGACGGAAGACGGTTGGTAAACGTCATTGATCCAGTCTTTTTAAGGTCGAGCTCTTTTGAGGTGGAACTAACATTGGTTCAATTGCAATGTAATTAGTCTTGGCGCTCTATGTGTGAGTTAATTTATTGGCTTTACAGAAAAGCCATAAAGTTGTCAACATTAGGTAGGAAAGAAAAATAGCCTCCTGGCTTCAAATTAATTTGATCACAATTTGCCCAGCTTAAGCATGTTTCAAAGTGAGCACTATTTACCCTACTGTTCCTTCCAGAGCTTGTGGCATGAAATGAAAAGCTGTGCCCGCGGAATCCGAATTCAGAGACTTGAGGATGAAAGCCAGTCTATCCGCAGATTTGTGTGAAAAGGATCTTTAAGGATAGCTCCTTATTATCCTTTAGTTAGAGTGAAGGACAGTGGGAGATCCAAGATGGTGTCTCAAAGGTGCTTTTTCAAAAGGCAGTTGGGCTGGGGTTTTTTTTCCTTGAGGAAGAAGAACAAAACCTTTCCACTTCTCATCCAAGAAGCTTCATCAGTTGTGATGGGGAGGGGGGGAATGGAAGGATAGGTACTGACAATTGAGAGTGAATGGTGAGGAGGATGGAACGATAGGTTCTAACTGGTTGGAGGCTGCAGGGATGGAAGGATGTTATTTCTTTGCAGTCATCTGGTTATTAACATTCTCCCTGAGAGCTCTTTTTTTGTTTGTTTGTTCGTTTTTTGTTTATTTTATTTTTCACAGTTCCTTTAATATACCACAAACTAACCAATGAAATATAAACATTTTTTCAAGTATTTAACATTTGTTATATCAGTAATATGCATTTACGTATGGCGACATATAATACCTACAGCATCCCTGAGAGCTCTTGAGGCCACCTGGGGGTTTATCTTTGCTCTCAGGATCACCTGAGTCAGAGTGCAATTTTTATTTTTTTTAATCCCATTTGTATCCCACCCTTCTCTGAAGACTCAGGGTAGCTTACAATCTAAATCACAAATCAATGTGCTTAGCAATAGCCTTCATTCTATGTGTATGCCTGCTTATTAGGGCTTTCCCCCCCCCAAGCAGCATTATTACAAAGTCAGCTTATTGCCCCCAACAATCTGGGTCTTCATTTTACCTACCTCGGAAGGATGGAAGGCTGAGTCAACCTTGAGCCTGGTGGGACTCGAACCTGCACTAATTGCAGGCAGCTGGTGTTACTTAAGGAGGCATTAGCCCACTGCTCCACCAAGGCTCTTCAATTGGTTGTGGAATCTTCTTGGAACTGCTGCAAAGGCTGCATTGTAGACTGGAGATAGGTGGTGTCATCCAAGATGGTGATGCAATAACATCCATGGTGTTATTGGTATGCTTTTGCCAATGTAATGTCCAATTCTGGAGCATGGGCTGCAGTGAACCAGAAAAGGAGATGGTCAGTAAAAGTTGTAGCAAGCTGTGACTGAGAATTTCAAATTCCCCTGAATTTGAAAGATAAAGGAATATAGTGTCCTGCCAATCCAGATGGAGGCTGGTTTGTTCACAACCTCAGATGCCACTTTAGATTATGGGGGATGGTTTAATTGATTGATTGACTGATTATGTGGCAGGTCATTTTCAACTCCTAGAGATCAGATACAGGGGGATTTTCTCCATGAAGATTTGTCTCTAGCATGGTGTTTCAGGTCTTCCTATACAGCAGCTATCACCATTGTAACTGTGTCTATCTACCTTGCTGATGGTCCTCCTGTTCTTCTCTTTCTTTCCCAGTATTAGAGCCTTTTTCAGAGAGTTGGGTTTTCACATGTGTTTGAAGTAGTGTTAGGCATATGGTTATAGCCTACCTTCAGACATTGTATTTTGGATACTCCCTGGACTGTTGCTGTTGCTTATCTGTGTATGACCTGGACTGTTTATTTGGATTGTGTTTTTGTTTTTACACCTAATAGTAAAGTATTTTTCTGTTTATCACAACTCAGTTTATCTGTGTGGTTACTGTGTGACTCTTACTATTCTCAGTATGCTTTTGCCTGTGCAGGTTCTTGATAACTCAAGAAGCACTTTGCTAACAAGTAGGATAATCTGAGCCTGGTCATTTGTGCATTGAGTGAGAACTCTGGGTTGATTGGTTGGATCATCCACTGGTTTGTTTTCTTGGCTGTCCACGGTATTCTTGAGAGTGTTCTTCAACACCAAAATTCAAAGTTGTCAATGCTTTCCCTATCCTACTTCTTTGAAGTCCAACTTTTGCTTCCATAGAATGTCAACAGAGAATACCATGATCCCGATCTTTGTAGGAATAGATACATAATGGGCATTTGAATATTAATGGGTGGTTTAAAATGCTTATAAAACAGTAATGATTCCCTTGAGTAAAGCCTATTTTCTGGTGATGTCATGAACACGTCCATACTTTTTTTGGAAACGTAATTGAAGATTCTTGTGCATAGACTTGAATAAATCTGTGCTGCAACTTTATGAATGGTCTTGATTCTTTGCACAATCTTGCAAAAGATCAGGACCATAGAATGACAGAATAACAGAGTTGGAAGGGACCTTGGAGGTCTTCTACTCCAACCCCCTGCTCAAGCAGGAAACTCTATATGATTTCAGACAAATGGTTGTCCAGTCTCTTTTAAAAAGCCTTCAGGGTTGGAGCACCCACAACTTCTGAAGGCAAGTTGTTCCACTGGTTGTTCTTACTCTCAGGAAGTTTCTCCTTAATTCCAGGTTGCTTCTCTCTTTGTTCAGTTTCCATCCATTGCTTCTTATCTTGCCTTCTGGTGCTTTGGAAAATACGCTGACCCCATCTTCCTTGTGGCAGCCCCTCAAATATTGGAACACTGTTTTCATGTCTCCTAATCCTTCTTTTCATTAAACTAGATGTTAAGGAATTTGTTGTGCAGAGGTCTCCTTGTGCTACCAAAGAGTTGCACAGACAAGGAAGGGTACTGAGAGCAGTAAAAGTCACACAAGAATACACTGAGTTATAAAAACAAAAAGTAGTTTACTTTTGAGGTGGTGTAAGAACAAAAATGCACAGTCAAAAATAAACAGTCCAGGTCATAAACAATAGCAACAGTCCAAAGAGTAATTCAAACTACAAAGTCTTCTTACCGGTCCAGAGGTCAATACACAGTTCAGGTTTACAACAGTAGTAAACTAACAGCAGAGCAAAAACAGTAATAGTAGAGATCAGTGAATTCAGAGAGAGAAAGAAGCTACGTTCCTAGCTTCCTCTTATGGTACAGTTGTTTTGAAGCCGTTTAACCTGTTTGCAGGAGTTGCCTTACTCTTTTCCTGATTATAGGCATTGCAATTCAAATACTTACTACATGGCTTCAGTTTAATTCCTTCTACTAACTCAACTGTTTTACGTAGTGAGTTAAAGTTTACATGCCCTAACCGCCTATGCAATAAATGTATACATTCATCATGTGGCTTCTTGTTCTCACATATTGAGTTAGCTTTAACTGTACTAACCTGGTTACTTGTGAGAACGAATAAACCATTTTTCAAATTAGCAGTTACACAGGTTCCATTCCTTTCAATAGTGCATTGCTCCCCACTGAATGTTACCACAAACCCAACTTTAACCAATTCCCTTACAGATAACAAGTTGAATCTTAGCTTAGGTATATATAACATAGGTAACTGTTCATCAATGCATGGACAATAGGAATTACCTTCACTAGAGGCCTTCATCCTCCAACCGTTTGCTAGTGAAACATATTGGTTGCTGTTTTTCATATTAATAAACCTCTTTTTCTCTTTAGTAATGCATTGTGAAGCCCCACTATCAACAACCCACAATTCATTATTCCTGGATGTTGGTTCACCAGAAACAGCCAAACCAATGCCCTTTTTAGCCTTTCCACTGCTATTTACATTCTGTTTTTTACCCTTTCTACAGAATTTAGCTATATGCCCTCTAGCCCCACAAGAATAACATTTCTTGATGTTGTAAGCAGTGGTAAATGGCTGCTCCTCTTGTAGCTGTGTCTCTCTCAGCTGGTCTCTGTCAAGCCTCCTTCTGGACTCTTCCAGCAGTCTCCCAGTAATGTTAGTCAATGTCAGTTCCTCTCTGGTCAGGACTTCCAAAGAAGAAACATACCCATCATAACTCTCATCCAAAGATGACAGAATAATGTAGACCTGATGCAACTCTGAAAAAATCAGCTCCTTTTCATGAAGCTCTTGAAAAGTTGCCTTCATGTAGTTTAAATGGGTCAGCATATCTCCATCCTTCTGCAGACGAGCCCTAAACAGCTTACGTGTAAGGTGTATATGTGCACCCACACTGTCTCGAACATAAAGCCTTCGCAAAACGCCCCAACACCTAGCAGCAGACTCCTCACCACGAATATGGACAAGCTGCTGGTCATTCAGTGTTAGTCCAATAATGCAAAGAGCTTTCTCATTGTTACGTTTAAAGTCGTCTAACTTCTTTGCATCCTCTTCGTCATTTGCATCCCAAGCAGTAGTATCCGGTGGGTTATTTACTACAGTCCATAGTCCTTCCTTGCACAAAAGCAAGCAGCATTTCGTGGACCAGGAAACATAGTTTGTCCCATCCAACCGGGTTATCCAGGAGATGCCTGACAACAGTTCTTGTGCCATTTTACACCAAAAAGCTAACACAAACTCAGCTAGGAATACAGTGTGAACTTACTCTCAGTACAGGCCTGGGCCCATAACCAGTGTTAAGGAATTTGTTGTGCAGAGGTCTCCTTGTGCTACCAAAGAGTTGCACAGATAAGGAAGGGTACTGAGAGCAGTAAAAGTCACACAAGAATACACTGAGTTATAAAAACAAAAAGTAGTTTACTTTTGAGGTGGTGTAAGAACAAAAATGCACAGTCAAAAATATACAGTCCAGGTCATAAACAATAGCAACAGTCCAAAGAGTAATTCAAACTACAAAGTCTTCTTACCGGTCCAGAGGTCAATACACAGTTCAGGTTTACAACAGTAGTAAACTAACAGCAGAGCAAAAACAGTAATAGTAGAGATCAGTGAATTCAGAGAGAGAAAGAAGCTACGTTCCTAGCTTCCTCTTATGGCCATGAGAACACTTACACACCCATTGGCCAATTAACTTCTTAAAGTCATAGCATTATGGTTAATATATTTTCAACCCAACATTGTAGGCTAACACCATATGCCTAACACTAGACATACCCCAAGTTGTAGTTCATAAAGATTTATTGCTCAAGTTTATATGGAAGGATCTAGTCAACTAACAGTCAGCACTAAATTGGCACTAGAATAAGGGTCAATGGAATTCAAGGGGGACTGGACTTGGATCTCTTGCGGCAATGCATGGACTCTAAACTGATGACATGTTTAACTCTGCCTGCTCTCCTTCTACAAAATTGCCCTTTCAAGATCTAACCTGATCTGAGCTTGCTTAGTCTTTCAGATCAGTCATGGTCAAGCTAGGTACAATTGCTAATAAAGATAAAAATCCATATAGGGACAGTTATGCACGAAGGGGATTGCATAGCAATCAAATTATATCCTTCTATTTTAAATGGGGTTGGAACAGCATGCCTTCTCTTTAATTTTAATCCATTTCACGCTCCGAGATAGATCTGTGCAAGAAGTCAGTGCTGTATGAAAGAAGAGGCTTCTCTTTCAGATCACTGTTCACTTCCGTCTTTCCCTGACTTCTCCAAATACTATGTCCTGCCTGTTTTATAATCCTTGAACAAAATGATTTTCATTACTTGGAGGAAAGAACTCAGGAGCCTGTGGGTGGAGTGGAGAGAGAAAATGGGGGAGGGGAGGGGAGGGAAGAGAATCTTGTTGAAATGTTAGCATGTCACGTAATTCTTGTAGAAGAAATGAACATTGGGAAAGTGAAGCCAGTCACAGCAGGAGAGAGAAAGAGTGGATTTCATTTTCCATATATCAGTTTCTATTAGTTCCAAGGGGAGGTCTATATTACTGGAGGTGTTTGCCATGGTCAAAGCACATTGAATAAATGGACTTTCAACACCATCTACTGATGGAGCTGGCAATACCATTAGAATTACCCATCAATCATAGTCAGAGGAGAGCATACAGGGATGAATGAAAGAGATGGCTGCTTGGGTGTTAAGTCGCATTCGGCAAGCAAACAAAAGAGCACGAAGCACAATTTCTTGCGATGATGTCTTAATAAACTGCTGATTGAAGTGTCAGCTTCATTGGCCCCTAAATTGACCCCAAGCCCTACTGTCGGTTCCATCATATGCCGATGACACAATCATTTTGCCTATACAGGAAGGGTCAGCTGCCACCTCACGCTTGCACTTCACAGCCATTCAGTATCAGCTGCCATGAACTCTAAGGGGACTAGATGGGAGAGGAGAGACTTTGAGGGACACGAAAGTTGTCTAGAATAGAATAGAATAGAACAGAATAGAATAGAATAGAATAGAATAGAATAGAATAGAATAGAATAGAATAGAATAGAATAGAATAGAATAAGGATAGAATAGAGTAGAATAGAATAGAATAGAATAGAATAGAATAGAATAGAATAGAATAGAATAGAATAGAATAGAATAGAATAGAATAGAATAGAATAGAATAGAATAGAATAACAGAGTTGGAAGGGACCTTGGAGGTCTTCTAGTCCAACCCACTGCTCAGACAGGAAACCCTACACCGCTTCAGACAAATGGTTGTCCAAACTCTTCTTAAACTTCCAGCGTTGGAGCATTCACCACCTCTGGAGGCAAGTTGTTCCACTGATTAATTGTTCTAAATATCCAGAAATTTCTTCTAAGTTCTAGGTTGTTTCTCTCCTTGATTAGTTTCCATCCGTTGCTTCTCATCCTGCCCTCTGCTGCTTTGGAGAATAGCTTGACTCTCTCTTTGTGGTAACCCCTAAGTTTTTGGAAGACTGCTATCATGTCACCCCAATCCTTCTTTTCATTAAACTGGACATACCCAATTCCAGCAACCATTCCTTATATGTTATAGCCTACAGTCCTCTGATCATCTTTGTTGCTCTTCTCTGCTCTCTTTCTAAAGAAAGTGTGTCAAACTGCCAGCCCACGGGATGGATGCGTCATGCCGAAACTGTGCCCACCCCATTGCTAGCAACTGAAAAAAGTCGCAATATGTCATGACACGTCATGTGACATTGCAAGTTTGACACCCCTGTTCTAGAGTCTCAACATCCTTTATACATTGTGGTGACCAAAACTGGATGCAGTATTGCAAGTGTGGCCTTACCAAGGCATTATAAAGTGGTATTAACACTTCACGTGATCTTGATTCTATCCCTCTGTTAATGCAGCCCAGCACTGTGTTGGCTTTTTTGGCAGCTGCAGCACACGGCTGGCTCCTATTTCACTGATTGTCCACTACTAGGACTCCGAGATCCCTCTCACAGTTACTACTATTGAGCCAGGTACCACCTATACTGTACCTGTGCATTTGTTTTTTCCTGACTGTATCCATTGAAGTTCACTGTATCTCTCTGAGATAGGCTTCAAAATCAACCTGTTGGGAAGGGAATGCCGCTGCATACCCAACCTATGTCTGAAGCGACCTTTCTGGAAACATCTTGTTTGAATTTGATTGAACATGGGGGCCCAGTGATGGGAGGCAACTAAGGTAAGGAAAAGTTAGACTTGGGGATTTTGGTGCACAATTTTCAGTTCTGGCTATGCTCTACTATAATTCACTCGACTTCCAGTAAACTATACCTTTCGCAGCGAATGGTGTTGAGGATCGTTCTTAATTAGAAGTTCAAGCTGAGGCCCGCCTGACAGGTGGTCTTCAATGTATAACTGGTTGCTTACCAACCATTTGAATTTATAACAGTTCCCTCCCAAAGATCACGCATTCATATTTTATTCTTGCTCTGAAAGATTACGTCAGATTCTCTTCTCTTCCATAGTCTACCCTTTCTAATCATCAAACCCATAATAAGTTCATTTTTTCCCCTTTTTTCAGCAAAAAAGTCCATAAAGGGTTTCCAGCTACTACCAAAGGTAAGTTATTGTGTTTTCTTTCAGAGATAAGAAAAGCTTTGGAGCTGTGTAGAGATTCCACCCCCCACACCCCAAATTAGCAAAGAAGAGTGGAAAAACAAACATAGCTAAGCTCAGAATGAGCTCTAAATTTCTAGACTTTTCTTAATACGAGAAGGTGTGGTAAGGTGTGGTAAGGCCACACCTGGAATACTGAATCCAGTTTTGGTCACCATGATGTAAAAAAGATGTTGAGACTCTAGAAAGAGTGCAGAGAAGAGCAACAAAGATGGTTGTGGGACTGGAGGCTAAAACATATAAGGAACGGTTGCTGGAATTGGGTATGTGTAGTTTAACGAAGAGAAAGACGAGGGGGGACATGATAGCAGTGTTCCAATATCTCAGGGGCTACCACAAAGAAGAGGGAGTCAAGCTATTCTCCAAAGCACCTGAAAGCAGGACAAGAAGCAACGGATGGAAACTAGTCAAGGAGAGAAGCAACCTAGAACTAAGGAGAAACTTCCTGACAGTTAGAACAATTAACCAGTGGAACAACCTGCCTCCAGAGGTTGTGGGTGCTCCAACACTGGAGGTTTTTAAGAAGAGATTGGACAGCCATTTGTCTGAAATGGTAAATGGGTTTCCTGCCTGAGCAGGGGGTTGGGCTAGATGACCTCCAAGGTCCCTTCCAACATTATTATTATTATTATTATTATTATTATTATTATTATTATTATTATTATTATTATTATTATTATTATTATTATTATTTACTCAAAATATGTCCCTAAACTCCTTGAAATATAACAGCCTTTCTCACTGCCATCGTAACAGCCTCCAGGAGAGCTCCGAAGGGAATGGTTCATCTTTCCACATGCTTTCTCAACTTCCTGGAGGAGAAACTCCAGCTGGTCTTGTTTTTTGACTGGAACACTGTATTTTGTTTAGTTTTGAAATGTGAAAAGTCTTATTAAGCCATGAATTCAGAGCATCAGGCTCTAGCCTCTCAGACAGGGATAGCAAAAATCACTTTTCCCTCAAAGGTGCTTTTTTTTCACGAGGTAACTGGACTTTCTTGTGTTTCTTTGAAGACGTTTCGCTTCTCATCCAAGAAGCTTCTTCAGCTCTGACTAGAATGTCCATAGACATTTAACTTTTCCCTCCATCTTCTAGTGTCTGCATTGTTACAGTGTTGAAGCATTCCCAGGTTTCCACCTTAGCCTAGTCCAAAGTTTTGCCTTTGGCATTGCTGGTGGGGAGATATCAAAGTGATTCTTATTTGCTGTGTATGTGTGTCCTTGTGAGTTCCAAAGAGATGGACTCCTTCCTTCTGCATTACTTCTTTGCAGGGACTAATGTGCTTTGTCAGGAGCACCGATTCTGTTGGGATAGTCCAGGGAAGCAGACTGCATTTCATGCATTTTAAACTCAGAACGGCATAAGTCCCTTTTTTTTCTCCTTTCAGCAGAAAATACAGGCTCGCTATTGCTGGCTTTATGGGTTG
>NC_139512.1:347373801-347466107 GCF_947247035.1 Vipera ursinii | reverse complement strand
TTACCTTTACCTTTTTACCCTACCCTACCCTACATTATCCTATCTTATCAGGTTGATCTTTCTTCCAGGAATTCAAGATGGCTTACATTAGGGATCTCCAACCTGTGGGCCACAGCCCACTACTGGGCCGTGGCCTATTTGCAACCAGGCCACATGAATGATGGGTGCAGGTGCTCATAACCTCACTTGCACTGTTTGCACAAATTAAGCTGCGCAACTGTCTCTCAGACAAAACCATCCCTTCCTCCCCGCATCCCCTGTGCTGGGCCGCTGACCCAGAAAGGATGGGCAGCGCTGGCTTACATGGTAGATTACATTCAATTTATTTGTTTATTAATTCATTCAGTCAGTTTCTATCCCACCAACAAGTCTATGAATTAGGTTGGACTGACAGAAAGTGACTGGCTAAAAGTCACTAAATTAGCCTTTATGAATGAGATATTCAGGTAATCCTCAATTTACAACAGTTCATTTAGTGACTGTTTGAAGTTTCAACGGTACTGCAAAAAGTGACCTATGACCATTGTTCGCACTTACAACCATTCCAGCAGCCCCATGGGTCATGTGATCAAAATTCAGGCACTTGGCAGTTGAGTCAAATTTATGATGGTTGCATTGTCCCGGGATCATAAATTCTGACAAGCAAAGCCCATGGGGAAGCCAAATTCTCTTAGCGACCGTGTTGCTATGTTAACAACTGCAGTGATCCACTTAACGACGGTGGCAAGAAAAGTCGTAAAATGGGGCAAAATTCACAACCTGCCTCCAGAGGTGGTGAATGCTCCAACACTGGAGGTTTTTAAGAAGAGACTGGACAGCCATTTGCCTGAAATGGTATAAGGTTTCCTGCCTGAGCAGGGGGTTGGACTAGATGACCTCCAAGGTCCCTTCCAACTTTATTATTATTATTATTATTATTATTATTATTATTATTATTATTATTATTATTATTATTATTATTATTATTATTATTATACAAATGCCTAACTCAGCAGCAGAAATTTTGGACTCAAATGTGGACTACCTGTATTGCCTGCCCTATTTCCACTTTAGCATGCGGATAGGGAAATCAGTTCGGCCTGATTTACATACAACTGAATATTTAATGTATTTAGATATGGAGGTTAGCAAGCTTTGCACAGGCTGATGCTAAACACAGAAGTGATTTTATAAAAGCCCCTGGTATTTGTCCATTATTTTTATCTGCTGTAATAACAATGTTTTAATGTTCTTGCTGATTTTTGCACATTTTAATGCAGTTTGTTAACATTTTGCCACTTTTATATAGGTTTCACCTTACTTGTTACGATGGTGGGCTTGAAACAATCCAGGCATTGATTAATGGCTCAGTGCTATTATTGCTACAAAGAAAGCTTGGCAAGAAAACTCTTTCTCAGTTTGGCTCCAAGAAAACTTTGAACTTGATGCTTTATTACCAGCAAAATTTACATGATAAAGCAATACTATGGTCTCCTTTTAGTATTCTTCCTCTGTTCCTCATCCTCAGATAGAAAGTAAATTATCCTTCCTTCCTTCCTTCCTTCCTTCCTTCCTTCCTTCCTTCCTTCCTTCCTTCCTTCCTTCCTTCCTTCCTTCCTTCCTTCCTTCCTTCCTGCCATGACTTTTAATTCAGGTCCTATTCTGAAACAAATAGTCGCATTTTCTGTATTTAGAAGACACATGTAGAACCTTACTTTTCTTTTCTTGTTTGAAATCCTGTCTTTTTTTCTTTTGTTATATCATATTGTTGCTGAGTTAATGCACTAATGGACATTTAGCTGCTCTGATGTAATTACAGGTCATCCTCGACTAACCATACGATTGGGACCAGAATTTCTGTTGTTAAGTCAGTCACTTCTGATTTTAAGACCTTTTTTGCCATGGTTTTAAGTGAATCACGTGATGGTTAATCTAATCTGAATTCCTCCATTGACTTAGCTTGTCGGAAGCTGGCTGGGAAGGTTGCAAATGGCAAACACCTGACTCCAGGACACTGCAACCATCATAAATTCATGCCGGTTGCCAAGCACCCAAATTTTGATAATATGACCAGTGGGGGTGTTGGAAAGGTCATAAATGTGAGGACCAATTGTAAGTCATTTTTTTCAATGTCATTGTAACTCCAAAGAGTCACTAAATAACTGGTCGTACCTGTAATGGGATTTTTTCTCTTTCATTCATTCATTCATTCATTCATTCATTCATTCATTCATTCATTCATTCATTCTCACATTTCTGTACCATCCATGTCACCTAAATGAAATCAGGGAAATCTCATAAAAATAAAATTTACTGTGCCAATTTCTCTGCATTTTCCATTAAGGGGTAATATCAATAAGGAAAACAAATGGATGAAATATAGATATTTTCTTCCTAATATTAATTATGGCCTCCTCCTCCTCCTCCTCTTCTTCTTCCCCCTCTCCTCCTCCCAATGAACGGCAAAGCAGAATCTTGCTTCTTGTAACCTTAACAAGGGAAGATTTGACAGCAGTTACTCCTGTGCAAAAACCTTATCCTTCCTTTGTGTTCCAGCCTGCAACCATGTACATCACTTTTCATGTGCAACAGCTGGTGCCTTTGTCTCCGTCAAAAATTGTTAAAGTTGGTGAGAAAATTAGCACCAGTGGTGTCATTCAGAAACACAGAGTACCCAGTGTCAGGTTGTTTCTTAAAAAAACCCTGTGAGATCACACCGACTCAGTGTGAACTGTAAAAACTCTCCCAGAAAGTGAATTGCTCTGTTATGATCTTATTTCTGAATGTCCTTTTCAGTACAAATGCCTTCAGTTGCTAAGTGAGACATTTTTAAAGTGAATTTTATCCCATCTTACGACCTTTCTTAATACAGTTGTTGAATTGCAGGGTTGTTAAGTTAATCTGGCTTCTCCCTTGTCCGATGGACACAAAAAGTGATCACATGACCCTAGGACGCACAGTAAATTTTATTTTTATAAGATTTCCCTGATTTCATTTAGGTGACATGGATGGTACAGAAATGTGAGAATGAATAGAACAGAACAGAACAGAACAGAACAGAACAGAACAGAATAGAAAGGGACCTTGGACATCTTCTAGACCAGCCCCCTGCTCAAGCAGGAGAAGTGACTATCTAGAATCTTCTTAAAAATCTCCAATGATGGAGCACCTACGATTTCTGAAGGGAAGCTATTCCACTGGTTAATTGTCCTCACTGTTAAGAAGTTTCTCCTTAATTTTAGGTTTCTTCTCTTTTTTGATCAGTTTCCAACCATTGTTACTTGTCCTGCCCTCTGGTCCTTTGGAGAATAATTTGACCCCTTCTTCTTTGTGGCAGCCCCTCAAATTCTGAAATACTATTATGTCACCCCTGTTTCTTCTTTTCTTTAGACTAGCCAAACCCAAGTCCTGCAGCCATTCTTCATGTGTTTTAGTCTCCAAGCCTTTGATCATTTTTATAGTGTAGTGGGTCTGACGCAAGGAAGAGACGCCAGCCAGTGTGTGAGTTCAGCTCTTTATTGGAAGGGGGGTAGTGACCTGGGGAATGAGGGTTACCTGGCCTCCTTAAATACCCGGCCAGGTAAGCAGACAGCGAATGGGGTTGGCCCTAGGTTTCCCGCCGAAACTGGGTTCCCACAGAAAACCGTTCAGGCCAACGCCCCCTGGTGGCTGTTGCTATGCAGGTGCCTGCATACATAACAATTTTAGTTGCTTTTCTCTAAACTTTTCCCAAAGTCTTAACCTCTTTTTTGTAGTATGGTGACCAAAATTGGCTTCAGTATTCCAAGTATGGTCTTACTAGGGTTTTATAAAGCGGTAGTAATACTTCTGTGTGATCTTGAGTTTACGTCTGTTTATACAACCCAGGATTGTATTAGTTTTTTCGGCTGCTGCTGCACACTGCTAGCTCATAGTTAAGTGATTGTCCACTAGGACTCCAAAGTCCCTCTCACAGTTACTATTTTTGAACCAGGTCTCCCCTAATCTGTACTTGTACCTTTCATTTTTCCTGCCCAGGTGTAAAACCTTGCTTTTCTTCACATTAGAATTCATTTTGTTGGATAGGGCCCATTGTTCAAGTTTGTCAAGATCTTTTTGGACCCTGAGTTTCTCTTCTGGGGTGTTGGCTATTCCTGCCAGTTTAGTGAAAGAAAAAAAAGGTGGATTTTTTAAAAAATGGAATGAAATATGGATTTATAAAAATAATATCGCCATAGTAATATGGACAGTAAAACTGGCTGCCTCATAACACTGTAGTACACTATTTCTTGACCTTGGCAGCTTTACGACATGTAGACCTCAAATCCCAGAATTCTCCAGCCAGTCTTGCTGGATGGGGAATTCTGGGAGTTGAAGTCCACACATCTTAAAGTTGTCAAGACTGAGAAACATTGCTATAATATAGTCCACTCTTTTTTTCCCTGGAGAGCAGTGGCCTTTATGCTGATGATTTCTTTGTTTTGCTGGGTGGTAAAGCTGGTGAAAGGCAACAAGAAGCGGATAAACACTTATACAAAAAGAGAGAGTAAATAAGGGTGACAAATATTTGACAAGTGTAAAGTAGCTACAGAAGTTGGCATTTAGCAACCACATTGCTTTCCGTTTAGTTTTATAAGAATAATTGCAACAGGAATGGAAGTCAAAACACCTGGTGGATGCCAGTGGACAGACACCTGAACACGTCAAATCCAGGATGAGGAGAATTTAAATTGTGTTAGATGAGCTGGTTAAAATGCATTCCATCTGGGGAAAAGGAAGTCATTTGCTTCGTAGTGTTGTACCTCGAAACTGGGAAGACAGGGGGAAAAGTTACCCGTTGGGAGATGCGATCAGCGCCTCTCCAGGATGCTGAATTTCATTTTAACTTCATGGCAGAGCTGCAGGGATCTTCTTATTTCTCATTACCAAGAGCGACCTTTTTTCACAGCCTGTTTGGCCAGCTGCTTTTCGTTTTCACCAGCCCTTGCCGAGTGGAAAATTTTATCAAGGGCACAAAGGCGTCTGTTTGCTCAGAAGGCCATTTGCCCCCGGAATAATTTCTGTTCCTCTCACCACCTTGCCAATCTTGTGGAAAAGCTATTGATCTGAACCGAAGCAAAGAAAACATTCATGGGCAAGAGAAGAAAAAGAAGAAGAAGAAAAAAGGTTCTCACAGACGCAAAAAGAAACCTGCTTCGAGTCAAATCGTAGATAAATCGATCGGTTGTGGCAACAAGAAAATAGGGAAACACATTACGCATCACAGATTTTGTTGGAAAATAAGCACGGCTTAGATATTTAACATATAGATTGCCTGTACTTGAGAGACAGACCAGAAACATGAATGCCAATAAAACAGATCGTTCCCCTGCCCCACATCCCTGCTAAAGAAAAGGAATTAATAGCATCAACCCTGTCTTATAGAATTCTCACAAGTTTGGTCAGGCTGAAAGTATTTATTTATTCAAAGGCGGATTAACTCAGCTCTTCTGCACAATCAATGAACTAGGAGTATTTCTCCCCTCTAGGCAAAGAGGAGGAGGAGGAGGAGGAGGAGGAGGAGGAGGAGGAGGAGGAGGAGGAGGAGGAAGAAGAAGCCCTTCTTGAAATGCTTTGCTGCAGTGGTTAAGGTACTGTCAGAACCATCAGCTTGAGCTTGGCACCTTGCAGAGTTCTGTCATCAATGGGGAATGGGGGGGAAACAAATGGGTAATTTGCTGTATACCTTTATGGCGGGGAAATTGGGAGGGGGGAATTGACGGTTGAGGAAGAACAGAGCAGCTTAGAATCCGGTTCGTGCTGGCGCATTAGCATCTTCAAGGCTGTTTGCCCCGAGTGTGGAATTTTACCAGCCCCCAAAGCCCAGAGTTTCTCATAACATTACACTGGTGCTGGATTGGCTATGCTCAGATGGACCATGTGGGGAGGGCTAGGGGAAACCAGGTGTTTTAGTTCTGTGTTGGCCCGGGAGAGTTTTAGATTCCGCTCGACTCTATTGCAATTAGTAAAAGTGTTTTTTCACTTCAAATGGAGTTCAGAGTTTCACTTCCCTAAGGGATCAGACTGGAGCAGGTCTGACAGATACCAGAGTGGAAAGCAGGAGACTGTGAGCTCTAGTCCTGCCTTAGGGTGGCTGGGTGACTTTGGGCTAATCACCAGGAGACTGTGAGTTCTAGTCCCACTTTAGGCATCCGAGCCAGCTGGGTGACTTTGAGCCAATCACTAGGAGTCTGGCATTTCCAGTCCCGCCTTTGGCATGAAATCTGGCTGGTTAACTTTGGCCAATCACTCTCTCTCAGCTCCACCCCACATCGCAGAGTTGTTATTGTGGGGGAAAACAAAAGGAAGAAGGAGTATTAGATATGTCTGTTACCTTGAGTTACTGATAAAGTAATAAAAGCAGGATAAAAGTCAATCAAACAAAGAAGCAAATAAATCAAATGGTCCAATTTGGCACTCTCCCTTTTGAACCGTAATGGCCAGAATGGGATACAATATGTTGCATGTTATCTAATTGGGGGAGAAAACAGCTGCTGCTTCTTTCCTGTTAATGCACCCTAAGATAGTATTTTTAGCAGCTTCATCATGCTCCTGGCTCCTGTGAGGAATAAAATTCAACTCCAAGGGTGTTGGAAAACAAAACCGGTTTTATTGTAACATTTGCAAAGGCTGGTGGACCCTTCTACCTGCAAGTAAAGGGCCACATCCAAATTAGTTCATCGTAAACTTCTATATCCTGTCCTGTAGAACATGCCACATCCTTCTTTTCCGGACCCAGTTGCTAAGTCCAGTCTGGTCACATGCATTCCAACTGCTGGACACCGCAGCTGTACAATTAATAATAATTCTCCTTTGTTTTACCTTTATCTTTCCCTTTTTGTGTTGGTGACATTCAACCAACTCAGCTCCCAGTAGGAGCCTGTTTGTCTAAGCTGGATAATTCAAATGTTTCAGCTCCGTTCCCTTGCCTATCTATAAAGGTAAAGGTAAAGGTTCTCCCGCACATGCGTGCTAGTCGTTTCCAACTCTAGGGGCCGGTGCTCATCTCCGTTTCAAAGCCAAAGAGCCAGTGCTTGTCCGAGGACGACTCCGTGGTCATGTGGCTGGCATGACTAGACGCCAAAGGTGCACGGAACGCTGTTACCTTCCCACCGTAGTGGTTCCTATTTTTCTACTTGCATTTTTACGTGCTATTGAACTGCTAGGTTGGCAGAAGCTGGGACGAGTAACAGGCGCTGACTCTGTTACGCGGCACTTGGGATTCGACCCACCAAAGTGCTGACCTTCTGATCGCCAAGCTCAGCGTCCTAACCCACTGAGCGACCACGTCCCTTTGCCTATCTGTACAGTGTAACTAATGCCTGCTTCAAATCAAAAGTTGTGTGTGTCATCACTTTAGCAAGGTTAAATATGGCTGTGCTTTGCCTACATGATTATACCTTGAAATACTGGCTCTAAATAGTTTTTATAAAATATAAGCTGATCTATATTGTGAAAACTTTTAACATATACTTTTATTATGTGCCTCACACTCCCATTGCACGTATGGTTGACCAGGAAACCCTTCACATGTATTCCTGTCAAGCCAAGTTTCCTACATTGTCTTCTTGTGCCTGACATTTTTCACACCCATTTCTCTTTCTTAAATTCCACCCATGTCATCCTTTCTTTAATTATGCCCCCCTTTTATGCTGATTTTATTATCCCTGTTTTATCAATTACCATTTATTTATGACCATGCCTATTTTCTTAATGATTTAATTATGCCTCTTTCACGAGGGTTATGTTTCAATCCATTAGTCACAGATTACCTGCTTGAAAAATGGCAGAAGAGTGCACTGGTGGTTTTGCAATCATGTTCCTCTTTCCCGGTGGGTGACACACATGATAAAATATTGCTCCCAAATGTCAAGTATGGCCCTGCCATTCTTTCCTTTCTTTTTTTCCCCCTTTGCTATGGAAACACAATTACTTTCTGCTTTTGAAGAAGTAAATGAACTGAAATTCTATGCCCTATGGACACCTACATATTGAACAAACTATGTTGCTTCGATTTTGGAAATCATTTTCCAAAGGTGATTTTTACCATCACATTTGCTGTTGCTTCCCAAGGAGTGGAAGACAGTGAGATGAACTATTTATGGCTGAAATTGCATTAGGAAAAAAAGAGTCGACATTGAAATGGATGGGATGATGATGATGATGATAATAATAATAATAAGTTGGAAGTGAAAGGAATAAAAGTATTATTCAGAAATTTCTAATGAGTCTAAAGGTTGAAGCAGAAGCCAACTGAAGACCAGAAATAATATTTTATCTAAGTATTGACAAGTACAAATGTGAAAAGCAGAAGTTACAAATTGTAAGAGGAAATATCGAAACAACTATAGGAGACGGACTGTGGTAACAGAAAATTAGATGGTGAAAGATGGGATATGGACAAAGGGGCTTCCTGGAACGTGGGAAGGACAGTGGTTTTAGGCGGTC
The DNA here is from genome assembly GCF_947247035.1 of Vipera ursinii. NCBI lineage: Eukaryota > Metazoa > Chordata > Lepidosauria > Squamata > Viperidae > Vipera > Vipera ursinii. Next base: position 347,457,662 of record NC_139512.1, on the reverse strand, counting down.
TGGAAAGTTTATCGGATGATTAGGGAAGGGGCGTTGAGTGCGATAGGGAAGGGGGAAACTGCGTTAGGGATAGGATATAAAAATGTGTCAAACAGCTCTGTAAGGGGTGACTGAACTCCTGTGTGTGTTTCAGTCCACCAAGCCTTTGCAAACACTTCTTTTGAAATAAAAACTTTGTTGCTGGAATTCCAAGTGAGTTTCTTTGTTTTGGATCTTGAGCCACGTTCCAAACAGAAGGGACCTTGGAGGTCTTCTAGTCCAACCCCTCGCTCAGGCAGGAAACCCTATACCATTTCAGACAAATGATTATCTTATCTCTTCTTAAAAACTTCCAGTGTTGGAGCATTCACGGCTTCTGGAGGCAGGTTGTTCCACTGGTTAATTGTTCTAACTGTCAGGAAGTTTCTCCTTGGTTCTAGGTTTGTTCTCTCCTTCATTAGTTTCAATCCATTGACTCCCTCTTCTTTGTGGCAACCCCTGGAACACTGCTATCATGTCACGACTAGACCTTCTCTTCATTGAACTAGACATACCCAATTCCAGCAATCTTGGTAAGTGAGGAAGGGAAAAAAGAAAACACAAAATCCATTAAACAGTGACCTCCATGTATAAAGAATCTGTAATGCTCTTTTATTCTTGTTTGAATGCAGCCAGCTCTCTCTTTCTCTCTCTCTCTCTCTCTGTCTCTCTCTCTCTCACACACACATATGAAGGCACCATAGCTCAGTCCTTGCCATCTTGCAGAAAGTCCCATGTTCAGTTTCCAGCAATTCCAAATAGGATTGGAAAAACTCATTCCCCAAATTGCAAAAAAAACCTCCTGCCAGTGAGTGTTAATGACATGATAGAGGATAGAACTGTAGTCAGTATTAGCAACACAATGCTAGTTGGCTCTCATCTCATGCTGGAGACAGAGTGTTAGATGTGGTGGAAAATTAGTGTGAGTAATTTCCAGGTTACTCAACCCTCAGCACAATGTGGGAAGAATTCAGAGAAAGAAATATTTTGGGAAATATTAAAGAGGCAGACTATATTTCCCCAAAGAAAAAATGGGGAATGTAATGTATTGGGCTTTGTCTTGCTAAAGGAATATCACGTGGGTTAATTGCTGGAAGGTTGCTCAAGCAGGGAAGCTGGCTAACCGCTCCCCAGCTCCTCCAGTGCCGCTATTGGCTGCCTCTAGGGCGGCAATAGGTTGCTTTAAACCTATTGGCCGCCGCCTAGAGGCCAGAGTATAAATTGCTGCATTTGCAGCCCTGTTTCTCAGTTCAGTTCCTGCAAACAATAAACAATGATCTAAAATATGACTACTGCTAGGACCATCCAGGTGCTTAGGAAACTCTTTGCAATGCACGGGCTGCTGGATGTCGTAGTGTCTGATAATGGGGCCCAATTTACTGTGGCAGAATTTCAGGCTTTTCTGAGGGCAAACCTCATTAGGCATGTGACATCGGCTCCATTTCACCCAACTATTAATGGTCAAGCCGAACGAATGGTGCGCACTATGAAAGAATCATTGAAGCGTATAGTGACTGGGGACTGGCACCACAGACTGGCTGACTTCTTGCTCTTCCAACATTCCACGCCATGCACGGCAATGGGTAAAAGCCCAGCAGAGCTGCACTGGGGGAGGTGATTAATCACGAAACTGGACAGGTTGTACCCAGACCAGGTGGCAGCAGAGGCCTCTCTCCCAACTCCCCCGAGGGGGTTACCAGTGGGCAATGGGGTGTGGGCCAGGAACTATGGGCATGGGAACTTGTGGGTGCCAGGGAAAATCACCAAAACATCAGGCCCTCTCATATGAAATGGGCCTAGACCAGGGGTGTCAAACTCAATTTCATTGAGGGCCACATCAGCACTGCGGTTGCCCTCAGGGGGCCGGGTGGGTATGGCCAGGGTGGGCATGGCCTACTGGGTGGGCATGGCTAGAGTGCGTATGGCCTACTGGGTGGGCGTGGCCAGCTCTACATCGTTCGCATCAAGGGTGCCTATGGGGGCCTGGGCAGCAGTGGGACAGATCTGAGGGTCTCTGGCAGGAGGAGGGTCTCTGGGCCAGGGCCAAGGCAGCGGGGGCCGTTCCCTCACTGTTTCCAGGATGGTTTCACGGGCCACATGAAACCACTTCGCGGGCCGGATCTGGCCCCCGGGCCTTGTGTTTGACATGTCTGGCCTAGACGGTGGGCAAGTCGTCTGTCGCCATATCGATCAGCTTAGGAAGCGTTTTCCAGAATGGCCACAAAGCGAGAACTTCATCCCAGGTCCCAGCCACGGACCACAAACCAGCAGCCAGGCCGATCAATCCATAGGCTCTGAGGTCCCAAGCAGTCAGAGCAATGAGGAAGTGGCTGTAGGGGAGCAAAGCCCAGGAGGCCACATGGGGCCACTGACGGAGAAAGCCAACCAGAACACAACAGCCGCTGTGCTAACTCTGCGGAGTGATTGGACTCTGGGGTGGGCTGACCTGAAAGGGCCAGCCAGAGAATTCCGAGTCAGCCAGACTTGCTTGAACTTATGGATCCTGCTCTACCCAGCCTGGTGGGCAAGCTGGTAGGCCAGGGAGGGCCTGGCTCTCCCAGGCATTCCACGAGGGTTTGCAAGCCTCCTGCATGTCTACAAGATTTTGTTCTGAAATAACTGAGCTATAATGTTGTTTGTATCATTCATGTGCTGCTAGCCAGGAAACTCTCTGTATTAGCGAGTATGGAAAAATGTGCACATTGCATGCGACTGTTGTAACTCTGAAAAACTTGTATTGCTGTAATCATTCTCCTTTTGTTATTATAATGCATGTACATTCTAGGGGGGAGGGGTGTAATGTATTGAGCTTTGTCTTGCTAAAGAAATATCATGTGGGTTAATTGCTAGAAGGTTGCTCAAGCAGGGAAGCTGGCTAACCGCTCCCAGCTCCTCAGACAACCCGTTTCCAGTGCCACCATTGGCTGCTTCTAGGGCAGCAATAGGTTGTTTTAAACCTATTGGCCGCCGCCTAGAGGCCAGGGTATAAATTGCTGCATTCGCAGCCCTGTTTCTCTGTTCAGTTCCTGCAAGCAATAAACAATGATCTTTGCTGAATTCACTTGCCTCGTCTCGTCATTGCAGCAACGAAACCAGTATCTAACAGGGAATATCTTAAAAAAAGACAGAAACCAGCCCCCAGAAATCAGCCCAGCCCCTAGGCAGAAGCCAGCTTTTAGAAATGCAAATTCAATAATCCTTTCAGAAAGGCTGGAGCCTTCCAGCTAGAAACTGAAGAAATTAGGAAGACAAAGATCCTTAACATCTATGTACCCTACTCAAACTCTAAGACAGGAAATAATAGGATTAACCCACCAATACCAAAAGGGCACATTCAGACTCAGGTCAAAGTACATGACACAGGAAATACAAAGCCTCAAACAGGAACAGGAAACAACTTCAAGAGCCCCAGAAGCAGTGGAGGGATTCAGCCAGTTTGCACCAGTTCAGGAGAAACGGTAGCTAAATTCACCTGAATTCGGAGAACCGGCTGGCTTCTGGAAGTCCATTCTAGGCCTCGCAGCCTCCCAGGCCTAGAACAGCCCACCAGAAGTGCATGGATACTACTTCCGGAAGTCCGTTCTGGGCCTGGGAGGCCTGGAGGAGGCCTTCCAGGCTTCAAATGGTCCACTGGAAGTACATTGATGCCACTTCTGGAAGTCTGTTCTAGGCATTGGAGGCTCAGGCCTGCATCTCATAATAGAACCGGTTGTTCAGGTATTTGAATCCCACCACTGCCCTGAAGGTATAAAAACCCACCATTCCCAGCAAAATGTGGTCAGCTTTCCCAGAGGCTCATTTCTGTTTGGCTCTTCTCTTCAATAAACTACAACCTTCTTTCTAAAGCAGTGTCCATTTTGTTTATTCCTGGCTTGGACTGACCCTGATGAAGATTTTTCTTTCAACATTAGCAATACAGCGCTAGTTGGCTCTCATCTCATGCTGGCGACAGAGTGTTAGATGTGGAAAATAAGTGTTAGTAATTTACAAGTTACTCGACCCTCAGCACAGTCTCAGCCAATCCCTGTGTCCAAATCAGAGCAAGCACACATTCCTCTCAACATAAATAGTGGGGGGGGAAATAAAGCTTGATGCTTATTTATTAAATCTCAGTGAAGGGATTTTTATTATGCTTAAGGTTGAAGTTAGTAATATTGATATTAGTAGTGATACTTTGTAATCATCTTTGTTTATGTGCAAGCAGTTTTGTAGGTGCTTTATACTGGGAAATTAGTTATATAAAAGCAAATGTTTCATGCTTTAGGTACAGGTGATTGCTTACATGAAAAGAGCATGGTAAGGGGAGGAGGGAAAAGGAGCTGTGATGGAGCCTGGGTTGTTGTGTATGAGTCATCATGTAGGAATCATTTTTCTGTACCTTTTGGTTCCTAGTACCAAGACCAGATCTCTTTGTTCTGAAGGGGTATAAAAGGTGGAAGACATTTTTCCTGGTTGTTGCCTTCATCTCTCTACCAGCCACAAAGACAGATGTGGCCACCCAACTCTATTATGATCAAAATAAAAGTTGTTTGCTTGCTGAAACCTTGGCTCAGGAGTTTCTTTTGGCTCTTTTAAATTCCTGAGTAATGCTGGGGCAATTGTGAGGGTAAGTGTAAAACCTTACATCATCAAACATAAAAAAAAGACGACAGGCAAAAACAAGAGGAGAAGCAGGGAAAAGCAGGATGGGACAATTCAACTCAGCCAGTTTGCCACAGCCAACTCACCACAGTTAACTTGTCGTGGCCAATTTGCTGTGGGACAATTCAACAATTAAAATTAATTGTTTAAAATAATTTTAAAAAATATTTTATTTTTTTGTCATTCACATTTTATTTTGTCCCTCCTCTGCTATCCTTTCTTTAGTGATACTATTTGACTATTTCTTGGATATTAGTATAACTCTTTTCCTGAGATGAGTTTTTCCATGGTGAGTTGGTCATGGCAATTTGGCCGTGGTGAGTTGTCATAGACCCAAAAGCAGAATGGGAATATTTTTTTTAAAAAAAAAAGGATTAAAAGGGATGAGGTCAGACTCACTTTGCAAGGAAGGTTATTTCATAAAATGGCAGCCACAGCACAGAAATCCCACCACTTAGGACCAGCCAACTGAAGCTCTCTAGCTGACAGGATTCTCAGCAAGCCCTGTCTACTGGATCTGGTGAGATGTGTCTTCTCTTCTTCTTTACTTCCTCTTTTAACAGAATAACAGAGTTGGAAGGGACCTTGGAGATCTTCTAGTCCAAGCCTCTGCTCAAGCAGGAAACCTTGTACCATTTTAGACAAATGGCTTTCCAATCTCTTCTTAAAAACCTCCAGTGATGGAGCACCCACAACTTCTGGAGGGAAGTTGTCCCATTGATTAATTGTTCTAAGTGTCAAGAAATTTCTCCTTAGTTCCAGGTTAGATTTCTCCTTGATTAGTTTCCATCCATTGCTTCTTGTACTGTCCTGAGGTGCTTTGGGGAATAGGTGAACTCCCTCTTCTTTGTGGCAACCCCTCAAATATTGGAACACTGCTATCATGTCTTTCTTTTCACTAGACTAGACAAATCCAATTCCTGCAACCGTTTTTCATATGTTTTAGCCTCCAGCCCCCTAATCATGTTTTACCACTGGCAGTACCAGTACAAAGTTCTGGTTCTTGCCCTTATGGCATTCTTAGCCATTTTTATTTGATAAGGTAGTGTACCTTTGCTGTTGTCCCTCCATCTTCTTTTGGGTCTGTGTTGTGTCCTTTGACCTTCTCCTCTTTTTGTACACGCCTTGTATGGCATAAAAAGGGTAGGTTAATTTATTTATTACATTTCTGCACCACCCATAACACCTGAATGATTCCGGATAAGTTTACAACCACACAATAAAACCATGTACGCATAAAAGCATAGCTGAAAAACAGAGTTTAAAACAAATGTTAAAACTTATAAAGGGAAATAAGCAGGGCTTTTTTTCTCATAGAACGCTCAGAATGGAGTTCTGGCACCTTTTTCGGATGGAACCTTGTAGGGTAGGCAAGGCGGGTTGTATGACATGTGTGAGTTCCGGCACCTTTTTCTTTTACAAAAAAACAAACAACACTGGAAATAAGTAAGGTTCATCAATCAGATTACAGTTCAAAGGCTAGATAGAATTGGGGAGAGGTGGTCCCTTGAATTACCATCTGGAGGAAAGTATTGAGTGAATTCCCCCACAGCTCTGTCTTTGCCCCAGGGTTTGACTGAATATTAAAAAGGGGTTCCCAATAGAGCAATTTAAACAGGTGTTGTGGCAGTATTGTGTAGTGGTTAAAGGCTAGATCCTGGAAAAATGAAAGCATGAACCAGCTGGGTGTCTGGATCAGTTTGGACCAATCTGAGTTTGCTCTGGGTCACTCTGAGGAAATATTATGCCATAAGGAGCCATGGTGGCGCAGTGGTTAGAATGCAGTATTGCAGGCTAGTTCTGCTGATTGCCAGGGATTTGATCCTCACCAGCTCAAAGTTGACTCAGCCTTCCATCCTTCTGAGGTCAGTAAAATGAGGACCCAGATTGTTGGGGACAATGTGCTGACTCTATATACTGCTCAGAGAAGCCTGTACAGCTGCTCTGAGCAGTATATAAATCTAAGTGCTATTGCTATTTTGCATTGCCTTCTGTTCCCCACCAGACAAACACATTTTCCACTTTTCTTTTACAATCTACACTTCGAGCTGAGTGGGAGAATGAAAACATCTCAGAAGTAATTGACATCCTGAGACATGGAGAACAATATACTGTGTGCGTCTGCGAAAGTGTGTATTTAATGGATAATATAGCCGCCTGTCAAAGCAAATTTTGCCGTTTACAGTACCAGGCAGTCTCTTTGTTTAAAGGATTTCATGCCTCTCCATAACAAAGCTCTTTTATGGGGGTACAAAAAAAGGTTATCCAAGAATAGTTTGTGTTGGGCAGCATCGGGGTTCAGAATTTAGTGACTGTGCTCTAGATGTATGCATGAGCCACAGCGGCACACTGCTTAGAATGGAATATTGCAGGCTAATTCTGCCGACTGCCAGCAGTTCGATCCTGACCGGCTCAAGGTTGACTCATCCTTCCATCCTTCCAAGGTCAGTAAAATGAGGACCCAGATTGTTGGGGGCAATATGCTGACTCTGTATACTGCTCAGGGAAGCCTGTAAAGCATGGTGAAGGGGTATATAAGTCTAAGCGCTATTGCTCTTTTGCATTGCCCTCTGTTTCCCATCAGAAAAACACATTTTCCACTTTTCCTTTACAATCTACATTACAAGCTGAGTGGGAGAATGAAAACATCTCAGAAGTAATTGACACCCTGAGCCATGGAGAACAATACACTGTGTGCGTCTGTGAAAGTGTGTGTTTAATGGATAATATAATCCACCTGTCAAAGCAAGATGGACTCAGCCTTCCATCCTTCCAAGGTCAATAAAAGGAGGACCCAGATTGTTGGGGCAATAGACTGACTCTGTAAACCACTTAGAGAGGGCTGTAAAGACTACAAGACTAAGTGCTATTGCTATTGCTACCGCTATCTTCAGAGGCATAGAAGACCACTTTGCCTCTGAACATGCCAGCCACACTGCCCAACAGATACTGGCCTTGAAAGCCGACACCAGTAAATGATTTGTTTTCTTCATCCTTTCATGTAGATCAGGGGTGTCAAACTGCTGGCCTGTGGGCCGGACGCGTCACCGGGAAACCGCGCCCACCCCATTGCTGGCAATGGGGAAAAAGCTCCGATACGTTGCACGACATCATGTGACGTTGTGAGTTTGACATGTTTGATGTAGATATTGGTCATGCCAATTCTTGCCTTTTCCTGTCTGCTGTCTCCTGTCTCTGTGGAATCCTTGGTGCTGTCTGAGGTGGATGGTTTCCTTGCAGATGTTTCATTACCCAGCTAAGTAACATCACCAGTGCTAGTAACATCACCAGTGCTCCCTATTTATACACAGTAGCTTGTCTGCCAGTGTTGGTGGTGGTGTGGTTTTCTTCCTGGTAGTTCCTTGATTAAGGTACTTCGTCATTCAATCATTTCATCATCATCAAGACAAGAAACAATGGATGGAAACTAATCAAGGAGAGAAGCAACCTAGAACTAAGAAGAAACTTCCTAACAGCGAGAACAATTAACCAGTGGAATGGCTTTACCTTCAGAAGTCATAGGTGCTTCATCACTGGAGGTTTTTAAGAAGAAACTGGACAGCTACTTGTCTGAAATGATATAGGGTCTTCTCCTTGAGTAGACTAGAAGGTCCCTTCCAGTTCTAGTCTGATTGATTGATTTGTCTGGTGTTAATCCCTGTTTATCTGGTATTGGCTACTGAATGTTCTGGTCATTTTGTTCCTTTAGCATTTTTATTGTCTCTTTGGAATGGTTGAAATAAGGCTTATTTTTATGTGTCTGTTGATGATTGATTGCTGGCTTCGGTCTTTTTGTAGGCCTTTGATCCATTTTGCCAGTAAACTGATTTTGATTTTTTTTTGGGGGGGGGGTATATGTCTTTTAGTTATTGTTGACTCCTGGCAACTGCTTGGACAAGTCTCTGTAGTTTTCTTGACAAGATTTCAGAAGTGATTTCCCCTTGACTCCTTCCCAGAACTGACAGAAAATGACTGCCAAATATTTCCACCTGGGTTTTGATGTTTGCTGCTCTTTAACTATCAAGCAATATATTTTTGCAGAGGTTGAGGGGTATGTTTTATCTGTAACCTGGATGTAGGAATTGACTGAAATATGCTAGTTGGAAACATATATGGAAATTACCTACATACATTTCTCGTCATTACCAGAAGTGGCAATAAGGGGGTTTCAGTATATATTTCCATATATTATTATTGTTCTCTCCATATATGTGTGTTTCTATGTATATGTGCACAACGAAGCGTGGGCGGTGTGCTGCCACCACGTGGCTGTTTTGGGAAATTATACATTATGCTAATGGGCCAGTTAATCCCTCCCTCTTTGTGATGTATTTCCCCTCTTTCTGAGCTAACTTCCTCCTTCTTGTTGGCTCTGGGCCCGATATCCTCCATAACCAGCAGACATGTGACAACAGCAGACATGTGCTCCAGATTCATGTGCAGACGCTGTGAGTTATGACCAAATCCCTTGTTAAGACTTCTATGATCTATATAAGCAGATGCCATTACCATTAACAGCTCTCTCTCCAGATAGCTGAACTCGTGGAAACACCCTTTATCATCTAAAAATAACTTTATTGCATGTAGAGTAGAATACAACAGGTGGGGTGCGTTAAGATGATGTTTGAACAGTATTTCCAAGGTCAGAAGTTGGTAATAACTCACTAGCAAATGAAACAGAATGAAACTGTTCATCCATCTTAGACAGAGGAGAGGAACTTCAATATGCTGATAGTCACTTACTTTCCACTCTTAAGTTAAGAAAAACTGGGAAGATGTCAACCTTGCCTTGTTTATAGTCAGTGATTAAAAAAGTCAGATCACAACCTTCTTTGAAAGGTTCACTTCCATATGGTGCTCTAAATGCCATCACATTAAATTAATGCTCATAAATAAGCAATAAAGGTTAATCAGCAAGTCTCGAATGGATTGATATGGCCCATCTATTGGTATTTAACTACTTCTGAAGCACTGAGTTTTCTGGCTTGGCCTGAGATCTTAAAACTCTCGTGGCCTCTGTGTATGGGGAATATCTGAGACAGATATAAAAATAAAAGGGAAACCAGAAGCTAGGAAAATAGACCCACAATTTTGTTGTCACTGAAGAACCTCTAGAAGGGTTTTTCTCATCTTCAGCAATTGCAAACTGTGTGGATTTCAACTTCCAGAGTTCAATGTTGTAACAGTGTTTATTAACCTTGGCAACTAAGAGGTGTGGACTTCAACTCTCAGAAGTCCCCAAACAGCATGCTGAGATCATCACCTCCTAAGGCAGGGGTGTCAAACTAGCAACGTCACATGATGTGTTGCGATGTATCATGACTTTTTTTCCATTGCCGGCAATGGGGTGGGTTCAGTTTTGCTATGACGCAGTCGGCCCGTGGGCCGGCAATTTGATACCCCTGTCCTAAAGATGCCAACACTGACACATAGTGCTTTAAACCATGTTATTTAAGGGTTTCTCATTAAGTCGCAACCATACTGTAGCAATTTCCTACATTGGTTTGAAAAATGAGGAGTCCCGTTCTGCTGATAATTATAGACTGGCACCAATGTAGATGATATTTACTATATTAGAATGGCATTTACAGTCCTAATGAACTCAGAGCAGTCATACTCAGCAGTATATTGGAGCCAAGGGGAATACACCACTTAATCAAAATTAGAAATAGGGAAAGGCTGTAATAAGGGACAAATAAAGTGAGGAAAACGTCGTGTCCATGAGCTGAACAAGGATGCTAAATGATCCTCAACATAGGACCCCAATTGAGCTCAATTTCTGTTGCTGAGCAAGACAGTTGTTAAGTGAGTTGTGTCCCATTTTATGACCTTTTTCGCCACACTTGTTAAGTGAAGCTATGCAGTTGTTAAGTGACTCATATAGTTGTTAATGTGAATCTGGCTTCACTCACTGACTTTGCTTGTCAGAAATTAACTGGGAAGATCATAAATGACCCCGGCACAGTGCAACTGTCATAAATACATGCCAGTGGGCAAGTCTTCAAATATTGATCATGTGACAATGGGGATGCTACAACAATTGTAGGTGGGAATACTGGTCAAAAGTCACTTTTTTCAGCGCCATTGTAACTTTGAATAGTTAATCAGAATGGAGCTGAAAGGGACCTTGCAGATCTTCTAGTCCAACCCCCAGCTCAAGAAGGAAAACCTTATACCATTTCAGACAAATGACTGTCCAGTCTTTTCTTAAAAACTTCCAGTGTTGGAGTACCCACAACTTCTGAAGGCAAGCTGATCCACTGGTTAATTGTTTTCACTGTTAGGAAGTTTCTCTTTAGTTGTACGTTGCTTCTCTCCTTGATTAGTTTCCATCCATTGTTTCTTGTCTTGCCTTCTGGTGCTTTGGAAAATAAATTGACTACCTCCTCTTTGTGGCAACCTCTCAAATACTGGAATACTGCTACCATGTCACCCCTACTCCATCTTTTCTCTATATTAGCCAAACTGAAATCCTGCAACCACTCTTCATATGTTTTAGTCTCCAGGCCTTTAATCATCTTAGTTGCTCTTTGCATTTTTTCCAAACTCTCAACATCTTTTTTGTAATGTGGTGACCAAAACTGGATGCTGTATTCCAGGCGTGGCCTTACTAAGGTTTTATAAAGCAGTATTAAAACGGTACTAATACTTCACATAATTTTGATTCTATGCCTCTGTTTATACAACCAAGGATTGTATTAGCTTTTTTGGCTGCTACCACATACTGCTGGCTCATATTTAAGTGATTGCCCCCCCTCAATTTTAGTTTAAAGCCCTTCTCATAAGATGAGCCAGTCATTTTCAGAATATATTCTTTCCAGTTCTTGTGAAGTTCACTCCATCCCTTGCCAGTAGCCCTTCATGTAGGTAATGCAGAACATGTTCTAGGAAACCAAAGTTCTCTTGATGACACCAGTTTTTAAGCCAGTGATTCATTTCTAAAATCCTTTGCTCCTTCATTGGATGTTGGCCTTTTGTTCAAAGTATAGATGAAAACACAACTTGAGCTCTTATTTCTTTAGCTATCTTCCCTAGCTGTTCGTAATCTCTTGTTATTGTTTTCAGATTCATTTTTGTGTCATTGGTCCCCACGTGTAGGAGAAGAAAGGGGTAGTAGTCCTTGGGGTTGATTAATAAGGTACTCAGTTACACCAGAGGGAAGGATGAGAAACAATGGTTGGAAGCTGATCAAAGAGAGAAGCAACCTGGAATTAAGGAGAAACTTCCTGACAGCAAGGACAATCAATCAGTGAAACAGCTTATCCCCAGAAATCGTGGGCGCTCCATTGCTGAAAGTTTTTAAAAAGAGACTGGACAATCACATGGTATAGGTCCTCCTGCTTGAGCAAGGGGCTGGACTAGAAGACCTCCAAGGTCCCTTCCATTCTATTCTATTCTATTCTATTCTATTCTATTCTATTCTATTCTATTCTATTCTATTCTATTCTATTCTATTCTATTCTATTCTATTCTATTCTATTCTATTCTATTCTATTCTATTCTATTCTATTCTATTCTCTTTGATTTTTGCTCCAGGGAGACAATATACTGTACCTCCTTAGATTGACTCCCTGGTCTACAGACAATAATTTCTGTTCTCCTAAGAACTGAATCTCCTATTGCCAATATTTGCATTTTTTCCCCTAGGAAAGTCTGGAATACTTTTCTTCCTGTCACAGGAATGCTGGATTGTGCCTCTTTTTTAGAAACTATAAATTAATTATTTTTTGTGAGTGTCTGTATATTTTCTTCCAGGGGGAGGTGATGAAAGTAATTGTTGAGTTCCAGAGGGGCTTCATTGGAGTGGGTTAGGGCAGGTGTACCCCACCCCCAGTTTGTGGACCAGTAGCAGGCTGCAGCATGCCAGAAACTGGTCCACACAAACAAGCCAAGCCCCATCTGCGGGATGCAGGCAGCACACAAAACCACACCCCCTCCGGTCCATGGAAAAACCTCTCTCCACAGAACCAGTCCCTGGTGCCCAAAAGTTGGGGGACCTCTGGGCTAGGGTAGATAACAGGACTTAGATCTTGGTTGTTGTTTTCTTCTAAAATTGACATGTTTCCATTGGTCTTCCTCTTTAGGTAAGTATGTAGGGTCGTTTTTTATGGAAGCTGTTTGTTCCAAATTGTGTTCAATTTGGGTGTTTCAGTTTGGGTGTATTGATCAAGGACTATCTGTATATACACACTACAAAGGATTTTTCACCGATCTATTTCACTGGAAAGCTTATACAAAGCTGATTTTGCTATTTGCTTTTATGATAATGGAACCCTAATTCTGATGCCATTTTTTTAAAAAAAAAATGGGGGAAATAATTTTGCTAATTATTCTCATTTCCAGCTGATCAGCTGGGCCAGCCTTAAGGCAATTTTTAGATAACCAGTGCTGCTTGATAGGAACAAGCCATCTGAATATGAGCCTTAGCTGAGACTGAATAGCTAAGAGAATTTTAGGGCAACCTTCAATACAGCTGAAGGAGGAAAAAAAATCCACTTCCCCCAAACCTTACAATATTTTTGTTTGTTTGTTTATTAAACTCCCTGCTGAGGTAACACGAGGTGGCCTTCAGTCATTTGTAATATTAATATTAATATTCTCATGATTGTGTATTCTGGTACTCTATTTACATAGGTAATCCTTGACCTGTGGCCGTCATTTAGCGATTGTTCCAAGTTCTGACTTATCTATATAGGGGGAGTTATGACCCAGTTCTGAAGTTCTGATGGCTTTTCCCCCCATGGTCATGTGACTGAGCACTCCACAACATGGCTGTATTTATATCCATTTGCAGTGTCCTCCGGTCACTTCCAGTTTTTGGCAAAACCACACCATAGCGAACAATGGGTTGGCTTAATGATGGTGGTGTTTGTCTTACGACTGCCATGTTCACTTAACAACTGCCACAAAACGGGTTGTAAAATTGGACCGATCCAGTCACAACACATATCAGGCTCCATTTCGATTGTATGTTGAGGACTGCCTGTATTTTGTATTCTTGTAAAATAAAAACCAAAATTTGGATAAAACCACTACAAAAATGATGCCACGTGGAATCTTGCTATGCCCATGCGGAGACTCCTATTTCCTGAGGCATTCATCTCCTGTCCAGCTGCTGGGACTATTGGGAGATTTCTCCTGATGAGCTAAAATCTACAATTTCCACCCATATTATTCTCTGCAGCCATTTAAAAACAAATCTTGCTTGTGACAGTTTTAATAATAGGGAGGCATAGATTTGTATAAATCTGGGCTAATAATGTGAATCATGATCTCTCTTCATTTGTTTAATGGACTATTTTAAAAAGACAGAATGCAAAACACACTCATTTAGCATTTCTAAGCTTCCACATGCTAGCACCCATTGGGGAGCATTGCTCATTGATTGCTGGTGAGGAAGTGTTTGGGTCTTTTTGTTCCCCTTTTGGCTTGTTGATTGTCTCTTTCCCACAGTATATAGATATTATTTTTGTCTGTGTGTCTATTGATGGCTAATTTGTCAGAGTACCAGGCTTCTAGAAATTTCTAGCAGTTTTGGACTTGGCTTGGTCTAGACGAGGGGTAGGCAACCTCGGCTCTTTTATGACTCATGGACTTCAATTCCCAGAATTCCTGAGTCAGCTATGTTTCTCAAATGAAACTATGTTTAAGTCTATCCATGTGTTGTGCAATCAAAGAATTTTCATCATATCTTCTGACTTCTAGTTGGTGTTCATGGATGTGTTCTGCCAGTTCTGCCTGTTTGTCCTATCTAGTGGCTATTGCAGTTGTATGTTGTAGGTGACTCCTGTTTTTTCTTCTGGGGCTGCTTTAAAGAGTTGTGGAGACATGCTATGTGGGCCCACTAGGGACCTCCAATTTATTGGTATCTTATGAGTATATTACCTTGTTCTCTGTGTGGATGCCGCTTCCGGAGGTCCATTCTGGGCCTGGGCAAGAAAAAATTAGCTACCAGTTTGCTCAAACTGGTGAGAACTGGCTGAATCCCACCACTGGTGTTGGACCTGCCACTAGTTGAATTTCTAAATAGAAATGATCCTTGGCTCCCTTTGTCAAGAATTGTATAGTTTATTAGAGATCAAGTGTAGTGCATTAATGCCTAGTTAGAACTGAGATTTCTGTGCCAAAATCTAAGTTCTACTTTTCCCTCCCTTAACCATCTCACAATGCCAGATGGCAGCTGATATTGGGCCAATAAAGAATATTCCATTCCATTCCATTATGGCTTTTTTTCCAAAAAAGAATGGGCTGTTCCAAACTTGGTCTGTTTCAACATGAAATATTTTGCACACCCCTGTTCTTGGCTGCTTTATGTATCAGCATCAAACTATGTGGAGGCAGGTAAGACTGTAGCATCTCTGTCATTTCGAGGAAGCAGTGATTGGACAGGTGATTGTCTAGTCTTTTCTTTAAAAACTCCAGTGATGGAGTGTGCACGATTTCTGGGGGCAAGCTGTTCCACTGGTTGATTGTCCTCACTGTCAGGAAGTTTCTCCTTAATTCCAGGTTGCTTCTCTCCTTGATCAGTTTCCAGCCATTGTTTCTCATCCTCCCCTCTGTTGCTCTGGTGAACAACCTGGCCCTTTCTGCCTTGTGGCAGCCCCTCAGATACTGGAATACTGCTATTATGTCTCCCCTATTCCTTCTTTTCTTTAGATTATCCAAACCCAAGTCCTGCAGCTGTTCTTTGGATGTTTTAGCCTTCAGGGCTTTGATCATCTTATTTGTTCTTCTCTTTTTTTTCCCAGACTCTCAACATCTCTTTTGTGATATGGTGACCAAAACTGATTGCATAAGAAACAATTTTATGCAGAGCATTGGAAGTTGTGAATGCTCCAACACTGGAAGTTTTTAAGAAGAGACTGGACAGCCATTTGACTGAAATAGTATAGGGTAGACTAGAAGGCCTCCAAGATCCTTTCCAACAACAACTTCTTCTTCTTCTTCTTCTTCTTCTTCTTCTTCTTCTTCTTCTTCTTCTTCTTCTTCTTCTTCTTCTTCTTCTTCTTCTTCTTCTTCTTCTTCATCATCATCATCATCATTTTGTTATTATTATTTCCTTCTTTTTGAATGCAAAGCACTGCACAATGTCACATTCCAATTTCAGGTAGTTCTTTTTCCTCCTATTCTACCCTGGGATTGTATGGGAGTCCTTCCTTGGTGTCTATGCTACCATGCTATGTTTTTGGTTTTCTTTTGTCCATATGAACATTTTCTTGAGCTGCCCAAATCTACTATCTTAATCTGGATCCTTTGCCAGCCTCCGTCACATGATGTGATCAAGAGGGCTGATGAGAATAACAGCACTTACTGTTATACGATCTATTTTAATAAATGATGGCTAAGCACTTTTTCTTTGAGGCACTAAAATGACTATAAATTGCTTTTTTAAAAATCTCCCCCTCATCCCTCTTTATAAGATTTGAAAGGTTTCAAGGAGAAAGCAGGCCCAACGCTGTGATGCCCGTGACAGTTACTCAATGAAAAGAAAGTGACAGAAAATCAAGCAGAGTTTCTATCTGTCTCACAACTTGTTCGAGCACTAAATTACAGAATTAATAGGCTTTTAGAAGAGGTTGACACACGGTTACTGTGGAAAAGACAATTAAATCTGGGAAGCTGGTGTTTGCACTGCATTTAAATTTAAGTGGAGGATTTGAAACTCTATAACTCTTTCTTATTTCATGGTTACTTTCTCTCTCTCCCCTTCTGACAACAGGTATTAAAAGTGTCAGATGGGATGGAAGGAAAAAAAATAGTTCAAAGTCTTACAGTCAGTCTGAACAAGTTCATCTCACTACTTAGCTCCTACTGGTATTGAGTGAGGGTCTTGCGGTGGGTCAGGTGTGAGTCATCAGGGAGTCTTGTGATGGGTCTTGTGATAGGGTCATTGGGAGGTGAACTGCTGGTGAGGGCCCTTGTGTGGGTTGGTTAAGGGTTCTGTAAGCTGGTGTTAGGTCGATGTGTCTGTTGATGGAATTGCTTGTGGAGTGCCAGGCTTTGGTGAACTCATGAGCGTGGTGGGTTAGCAGTGTGGCTGATGATTTTTGTGTTGCTCCAATTAAACTGGTGCTGTTTGGTATTGGTGTGGGTATTAGATGTTACCTAGCCTGGTAACGAAACATTCAGAAACCAACCCACTAGCTAGGAGAATGAACCTTCACTCTCATCCTACACCTGAGCTACAGATATTCGCCACTATTGCAGTATTGTTATTGTTATGTGCTGTGCTAAGCACATTGGGGCCCAAGTGTGCTCCACAGTTCTCAGTCTGCAGCTACAGTCTCCGCATCCTTCCATCCTTCCTGAAATGTGTGGCACCAAACTGAATAGAATAGAATAGAATAGAATAGAGCAGAATAGAGCAGAATAGAGCAGAATAGAATAGAACAGAATACGAAGGGACCTTGGAGGTCTTCTAGTCCAGCCCCCTGTATATACCTGTATATACCTGTATATACCTATACCTGCCTCTTTTCCGCAGACCATCTGATGGTATCCAGTTGATTGCGATCTTTGTTGGAGGTTGCTCACTCAAGTGGAGCACCTCTCCAGCAAAGCGTATTCTTTGTTTTGTCATTATTTCAGAGAGTTTTTCAGAATTACTTCTTTGTGTAACTTCCTCATTTGTGACATGGTCCCGATATGAGATACGAAGAATCCTTCTGAGACAACGATGAAGAGTATGAACAGTAGAAGATGCATAAACAAATCTGGCTTTAGGATTATATAAATCTTGAGTAAAGGAACAATTGTTTCAACACCTGTCTGTGATCAAAGTATTTAAATTCCTGGAAGGGTCTGGCGGTCCCTTAATTCAATTCCTGCTTGCTATTTGTTCTAAATATAAATTGTTCATGGCCCTTTCTGAAGTTCCTGGATTAGACGTCGTAATGGAAAAGACATCCAACCAAGAAAAGCCAGCAGCTTCAGCATGAAAGCCCATCCAGGTGTAGAAATCATTTCTTAAATTAAGTCAACTGATGTATCACTTTATGGAGATGGAACCAGTGGAATGGCTTGCCTTCAGAAGTTGTGGGTGCTTCATCACTGGAGGTTTTTAAGAGGAGACTGGACCACTTCTTGCTTGAAATGGAATAGGGTCTCCTGCTTGAGTAGGGGGTTGGACTGGAAGACCTCCAAGATCCCTTCCAGCTTTATTCTGATTAACTGATTGAGATAATTAGGACTCAAGGTGGTGTTCCAAAGATGCTTTTTCCAAAAGGCAATTGAACTTTCTTGGTTTTTTCCTTTGAAAATATTTGCAGAACTGAAGAAGCTTTGGGCCATCCAATCACCTGGATGATTGAGAATCTCCATAGACAGATCAGGGTGCTGTTAATGGCTAAGGAATAGTAGTGCCCTTGATATATATGGCTGATGGATACAATATTCCTCTTATTATTGGCATGAATTTGTCCTCCTTAGGGATGGATCTGACCTCACTGGAGTTCATCCAACTAGGATTTTTTTTCTGCCTATAATTTGTAAAGTAGAGAATATTCAGCCTCTTTTCCTTGAACAGAAGTCTGAATTTTCTCAGAAGGTTTGGAGGAAAGCAGAGACTTTTGTTATTCTCGATAACTTCAGCCAGGATTTAAACAATGATTATTATAATTGCTTTGATGGCATTTATACAGTATTAGCTGAGATGGATGAATCACAAAGAAATGTCTCGCTGACTTAAAATTTTATACAGTGAGCTATGTTCTGAACTCGCCAGGTCCTCCATTGCTAGGAGAGTAATTATTTTTTTTGTTTTAGAATTTTTATTACGTTTCAAAGATAAAAGGTTAAAACACAAAATTACAACAAAAAGAGAAAAGTAGGGAAGGGAGCAACTGGGAAAATTTTAATAGTGACACGAAACTTTTTCAAAAAAGTTCCAGTTCTTTTCAGGGTGGATGCAGATATATAATAAAAATACAGGTAGTCCTTGACTTACAACAGTTTGTTTACCGACTGCTCAAAGTTATAACGGCACTGGAAAAAAGTGATATATGACCATTTTTCACACTTATGACCATTGCAACCCCCCCCGTGGTCATGTGATCCAAATTTGGATGCTTGGCAACTGGTTCACACGGTAAGAGCCCTGGTGGCACAGTGGTTAGAACGCAGTACCGCAGGCTAATTCTGCTGACAGGTTGGCAGTTCAATCCTGACCAGCTCAAGGTTGACTCAGCCTTCCATCCTTCCAAGGTCGATAAAATGAGGACCCAGATTGTTGGGGGGCAAGATGCTGACTCTGTAAACCGCTTAGAGAGGGCTGTAAAGCACTTATAAGTCTAAGAGCTATTGCTATTGCTATTGTAGCTATTGCTATAATAAAAGGGCCCTGGTGGCGCAGTGGTTAGAATGCAGTACTGCAGGCTCCTTCTGCTGACTGCCGGCTGCCAGCATTTTGGCAGTTCGATTCTCACTAGCTCAAGGTTGTCTCAGCCTTCCATCCTTCCAAGGTTGGTAAAATGAGGACCCAGACTGCTGGGGGCAAGATGCTGACTCTGTAAACCGCTTAGAGAAGGCTGTAAAGCACTGTGAAGTGGTATATAAGTCTAAGTGCTATTGCTATAAGTGCTATGATAGTCGCAGTGTCCTGGGGGGGGTCACGTGGGCAGCTTTTCGACCTTCTGACAAGCAACGGAAAGCCAGATTCACTTAACAACCGGGTTACTAACTTAACAACTGCAGTGATTCACTTAACAGCTGTGGCTAGAAAGGTCGTACAAGGGGGCAAAACTCACTTAACAAATGTCTCTTTTAACAACAACATAAACTGTGGCCTCCATCTTAGTTGCTCTTCTCTGAACTTTTTCTGAAGTCTCGACGTCTTTTTTGTAGTATGGTGGCCAAAATTGGTTGTGGTATTCCGGGTGTGGTTTCACTGGAACATGTTCCATGGTGCAGCTTTTTATTGCATGTCAGGCTATAAATGTAATCAGTAAATAAAGTTCAGGTGACTTTGTCAGCCCATCTCTCTGTCTTTGTGTATACATGTGAGTTATCACAGTGACCAAGCTGAGATGCCAATGTCTACTACATTTCCAGACAGGTTACATTATTTATAAAATAACATTTCCTTCCTTGGCACAGCTTCTCCTTAAGCACCTACATGTAATTTCTTCCAGATAAATGGAGACACCGAGGAGATAAATCTGCCAGCATAAATAGTTATAAACAGAAATGTGTGCTTGAACATCTTGAAAGTCCCCCCCTCCTCCCCAAATTCTCAGCAGGATCCTCTAAATCATTTGACAGATGCGAGGAATGCTCTTGGCGAATTTCCTAAAGTTTGGAGAAAAGTGTTTCGTTCAAAATTTATATCAGTATTTCTTCTGGGTAGAACCTTGCTCCCAGCTTTATATTTCTACTTAGGCAAGCCTGAGAATTAGTGATCCTTCAACTCTAGCTGTATTTTATATATATGTTAAATACCAACATCATCCATATGGATGGGGCAGCCCTATGCTGCCAGGTTTGCAGCTAGCTTCTCTGTTTATTCTTTCCAATCTGACAGTTGTTGGAAAGCAATTGTTTAAATCAATGTATTGTTTCTTGTCCACATTTTCCTAGCTACACAGACTCTCTTTCCTGAGAGGGGAAGTTGCTTCTGTTCATAAAAACACACTTCCTCGGGCAAATTTTTCTTTGTGAAGAATGACAGATACTGAGGTTGGGTAGTGAATTGGTTCTGGAGGACATTTTTTTCTTCTTTCCATCTTTCCCCTGCATTATAGACCTACCAAGAAATTTGGACCTAGATAGAATACTAGGCCTGGAACCCCCATAAATACTCAAATTAATCATGAAAGGGGTTCATGCATGCTATCAGGGCCCCAGGCTTGATGGCAAAGCCATATTGTGTCAGTTTGGCTGCCAAGAGTTGAGTTTGATTGGAGGGCATTGTCAAAAGAGTTTGAGATCCCAAACCGAACCGGGGATGGGCAAGAATGAACCAGAATGATGCTTGAAGAGGTGGTTTATTTAAGACAGGGGTGTCAAACTCAATTTCATTGAGGGCCGCATCAGCATGGCGGTTGCCCTCAGGGGGCCAGGTGGGTGTGGCCAGGGTGGGCGTGGCCTACTGGGTGGGCGTGGCTAGAGTGCGTATGGCCTACTGGGTGGGCGTGGCCAGCTCTACCTCGTTCGCATCAAGGGTGCCTATGGGGGCCTGGGCAGGAGTGGGACAGATCTGAGGGTCTCTGGCAGAAGGAGGGTCTCTGGGCCAGGGCCAAGGCAGTGGGGGCCGTACCCTCACTGTTTCCAGGATGGCTTCGCGGGCCACATGAAACCACTTCGTGGGCCGGATCCGGCCCCCGGGCCTTGTGTTTGACATGTCTGATTTAAGAGTATAGAAACAGCACTTGAAGGTTGCTACAAACGGAGGCAGAGAAGATAGAAATACTTACAGGGAAGGCAGTCTTTGTGTGAGTGTAGTATGTTTGTACGAGCCTTATATGATATTTAATTTGGTGAACCTGTTACTTTGGTGAGGAAAATATTTTAATTAACTTTTATTGTGTTTACAGCCTTTTTTTGGGATGTGTAGTTTAAGTTTGGGCATACTTTGTGGGCTTAAGGTTGTTTGTAAATTTCCCTGTTTGCTATTTTTACTGGATTCAATCAGTTTTGGCTTGGTAATCAATTATTGAGTGGAAAGATTCAGTGATCTTTTGCAACAATTTATTTGCCTTTGCTTATAAAGTTAGTTTCTAGTCTAAGTCATTTGTGTATCAGGTTAATGGCTAATGGAAAGTTAAGAGACAGTGCAGGAATAGAGTTAATTTGATTTTAAAATATTTTATTTATTTATTTATTTATTGATGGGATTTATATCCCGCCCTATCTCCCGAAGGACTCAGGGCGGCTAACAATAAAACATATAATAATTACATAAATCAAGATAAAATGAAATTGAGAACATCAGTGCAATAAAAATTAGAGAATTTAAAAATGAATTAAAAATACTAAATATAAATTAATTAAAATGCCTGTCAGTCTAGGTCAGCTTGGTGGAACAGGTGTGTTTTGAGGCCGCGGCGAAAGGATTGGAGGTTTTGGGCTATCCGAAGCTCAGGGGGGAGCTGATTCCATAGGGTTGGTGCTCCCACAGAGAAGGCCCTCCCCCTGGGGGTCGCCAGCCGACATTGCCTAGCTGACGGTACACTGAGGAGGCCTTCTCTGTGTGAGCGTACTGGATGATGGGAATTTGTTCCCGGCAGCAGATGGTCCTGCAAGTATCCCGGACCTAAGCCATGTAGGGCTTTAAAGGTAAGTACCAGCACCTTAAATCTCACCCGGAGGGCAACTGGTAGCCAATGCAGCTCATGCAGGAGGGGTGTAATATGGGAGTATCAGGGAGCTCCCATCACAACCCGTGCAGCTGCATTCTGCACCAGCTGAAGCCTCCAGGTGGTCTTCAAGGGCAGCCCCATGTAGAGAGCATTACAGTAATCAATACGGGAGGTAACGAGTGCGTGGGTGACTGTACGTAGGGCATCTCGGTCCAAAAAGGGGCGCAATTGGTATATAAGACGAATCTGTGCAAATGCCCCCCTAGCCACGGTTCCAATGTGATCTTCAAAACTGAGTCGTGAATCTAGGAGGACGCCCAGATTGCGTGCTTTATCAATGGGAGGTAACATCTCTCCTCCTATAGTCAGAGATGGAACCTCTTGGACTAAACGAGATGACGGTATGTACAGCCACTCAGTCTTGGCCGGGTTGAGTCGAAGCCTGTTTTCTCCCATCCAAATCTGTACCGCTTCCAGACAACGGGACATCACATCAAGGGCATCACTGGGTTGGTTCGGGGTGGAGATGAATAGCTGGGTATCATCAGCATATTGATGATATTTCACCCCGAAGCTACGGATGATCTCTCCCAGCGGCTTCATATAGATGTTGAACAGGAGGGGCGAGAGCACCAAACCCTGAGGCACTCCACAATTAAGTGGCCTAGGGCTTGACCTCTGCCCTCCTGCCAACACCGTCTGCGAACGGTCCGAGAGGTAGGAGGAGAACCAACGCAGAATGGTGCCTCCCACTCCTAGCCCCTCAAGCCGACGCAGTAAGATACCATGGTCGATGGTATCAAAAGCCGCTGATAGATCTAATAGGACCAGGACAGAAGAATAACCTCTATCTCGGGCCCGCCAGAGATCATTCACCAGCGCGACCAATGCCGTCTCCGTGCTGTGCCCGGGCCTGAAACCCGATTGGTACGGATCTAGATATTCAGCTTCCTCCAGGTTCAAAGGGAGCTGTCGTGCCACCACGCTCTCAACGACCTTCGCAAGGAAGCAAAGGTTGGAGACAGGACGGAAGTTGTTTAAAACAGCTGGGTCCAGTGCCGGTTTCTTGAGGAGGGGCCTTACCACCGCCTCTTTCAAGGCAGCAGGGAAGTACCCTTCACTCAGTGAGGCATTGATAACTGCTAGGAGCCAGCCTCGTGTAACCTCCCGAGATGCATAGACTAGCCAGGAGGGACACGGGTCCAACAAACATGTGGCGGCACTTAGTTTCCCCATGATCTTGTCCACTTCATCCGGAGTCACAGGATCGAACTCTTCCCAAATGTACTCGGCCAACTTCATCGTTTTCCTCTCATTAGATACTGCCCAGTCAGAGTCCAGACCAGCCCGAATCTGAGCAAGCCAGAAAAGGCTGCAAACTGCACGTTGCAGCCCGACCATCCTCGGCCGCTTTACAGGCTGCCGTGGGGTGCCGCCGGTTGCTGTCGGCCGTTGTAATTCGACCGTCAGCCTGATCGAGCCGTTCCGCTTGGCCCCTTCGAGTCCGGGAGCCTTGCCTCCTTGCCACTTCGCCGTCCCTTTCCAATACCGCCCCGTTGTTATTGCTGGCGCTCATTTTCCCTACCCCCCCCCAAAAATACTTTTCATAGCATCTGAACCTTTAATCATATTGATTGTATTTCCTGCATTATGTTTACGTGTGAGAATGTATGTGTTTTAGAAAGGGTAGAACATAAGAATTACGAGATAAATCAGAATTCTGCAATGATAGCTGCTCATGGAAGCTTGCAGAGTGATGTGAGTCTGGTCATTCTTTGAGCCCAGCTCAAAAATGAATCCAGCTTACAAAACTATTACTGGGTAAAAAACTGGAGAATGATGTGCTTACTTTGAGCTTCTGGACAAAAAGCCGGTGGTAAACCTAACCTATAAATAAATAAAATAAATTATGGAATCAGAGTTGGAAGGATTCATTTAAGGTTTGAATCCAACCACTGCTCAGTGCAAGAATTTAAAAATCAGTATTTCTCAATCCCAGCAACTTTAGAATGCCTGTCCCAAAGATGCTTTTTCACGAGACAACTGGACTTGCTTGTTTTTCTTTGAAGACGTTTCGCTTCTCATCCAAGAAGCTTCTTCAGCTCTGACTGGATGGTGGGGAATGGAAGGATTTATACTCCTTGCAGACAGCTGGTCATTTGCATTCTTTTAGCAAGTCGTTAAAGCTACCTGGAGATTTATCTGTCTTCAGGGTCACCTGAGTAGTGCAAATGGGTGTGGAGCCTTCTTGGAATGCTGAAAGGACTGTGTTGCAGACTGGAGATAGATGATGTCATATCCCCCCCCCCGTTGAGAGAGGGCTGTTCAGTTTTGACATAGATGGCCTCTTTGACCAGTGGTCCTCTCTGTCCAAAATGTGGCCTTTGCTATCTTTGAAAGAGTGGCCTTTGTCTTTTCAATGCAGATGAACTGTCCAGTTGCCTTGTGAAAAAGCATCTTTGGGATAACTATGACCTGGATGACTGAGAATCTCCACAGACATTTAGAAGGCCTGGACTTCAACACCCAGAATTTCCCAGCCAGTATGCTGAGGAATTCTGGGAATTGAAGTCCACACATATTGAGGTTCTCAGGTTTGAAAAAACCCTGATCTAAATCAAAACATCTTGATCTGGAAACCAAATACAACCAACTCCTGCTAAAGGACAAAAGGCTTATGTACATCAAAGGGTGAAGGCTACATTCGTTTGTCACTTTTTGCAGGTCATAGAGCTGTTGGAAGGTCACTTGACACAGTATCATCACCGTATGTTCCTTAATTCTGGACTTGTTCCCACACAACTCTTGCCTAACCTTTCTGACTTCATAAGCCTCATGGGGGGGGGGAACCCCTCTTTGCAGAAAAGTGTAGAAAAAAATAAAAATTCCCTCTCCAACCCACCCCTCTTTTCAAATTCCCCAGAGACCTTTATTGACCAAATTTAATTTTGTATTGCAGAAGCATCCCTCGGGAAGATAATAAAGCACTCTTTTCCTAAATCATTCAGCATTCCATTATAAAATTCACCCAGCAAAACCTTTCTGAGTCTTACAGCTCTTCTTTGCAGATTATGACAAACTTAGAGAGCTTCCTGACTGCCAGGTATGTATGTATATTTATGGCTGTGCATATCTGCGTGCACATTTGCGTGATTTAGAAATCTGTGCTTGGATAACACACTAGCTGAGCATGCCACAACATTCCATAAGAGATCTCTCAGGATTAGATACTCCATCCCCCCTGCTCCTGCCTCCTCCTCCTCCTCCTCCTCCTCCTCCTCCTCCTCCTCCTCCTCCTCCTCCTCCTCCTCCTCCTCCTCCTCCTCCTCCTCCTCCTCCTCCTCCTCCTCCTCCTTCTTCTTCTTCTTCTTCTTCTTCTTCTTCTTCTTCTTCTTCTTCTTCTTCTTCTTCTTCTTCTTCTTCTTCTTCTTCTTCTTCTTCTTCTTCTTCTTCTTCTTCCTTCTATCCAAATTGTTGTGGGCAATATGTAAATACAATGTAAATCACCCAGAGAGTGCTGTAGAGCACAATGAGGCAGTATATAAGTGCTATTGCTATTACCATCCTTTTCACTGATGGGCTAGACATACCTAGTTCCCTCAACTATTCCAAGGCCCCAATGCTTTATTTCTGGCTTGGCTTTGAAATACATTGCAGGAGTGCAATGGGGTGCCTTTTCATAAATGTCAGTGGCTGCATGATTCTTCATCAGTGACATAGCCCACCTTTTGAACTACATGCCTCAACTTATGCACAACTGACCTAGTGGGAAATCCTGCCTTATTTCCTAGTTTCTCCTCCTCTCCCCGAGTCTGATGATAAATGGTGCCTTTTGAATATTTTCCTATTTGAAAAGAAAACACTTTCAAGAGGGAGGGAGGGAGAGGGAGAGAAAGAGTTTTACCCTACAGCAACAATAAATCTCATTGTGTTTACAATGGAGGACTGACCAAAAAGAGTTTATTAAATCTATAAAGGGTTTGATGTATTCCAAGCTGTTACATAAAGTCAATACTTTGGAAAGCACCAGGCAATAAATATCCTGCGAGGAACAATATTTCTATGAGAGAAGAAGCAATCATATAAAGATTACAGCACCCATTTCGATCGTGACATTTTTTCTTTTATTTCGCCTTCAGCTATCTCCAGAACATGTGATAAGAGGAAGGAACCATATGTTTCCACCCAATTGTGCTGTCCAATTTAAAACAAATGAAATATCGGTATATCAAACATGGAATATCAATCCCCTGCTCCATACATCTTGTTAAAGGATATCAGCAATAGCAAGGACTCTGGCTATCCTCACACAAAATGCTTTACCAAGTTAACAGGGGCATTGAGGAAGGTCAGAAACAAAGAACATAGGATAATAGAGTTGGAAGGGACCTTGGGGGTCTTCTAACCCAACACCCTGCCAAAGCAGGAGATCCTATACCATTCCAGACAAATGGCTAACCAGTCTCTTCTTGACAACCTCCAGTGATGGAGCAACCTGTCCTACAAATATATTATCTCTTTCCACCCCACTACATAGAATCATAGTGCTGGAAGAGACATTGGAGGTCTTATAGACATTGGAGGTCTACTCAAGGCAGGAGACTTATCCTGGTATAGGGAGTCATCACCCTGTACACCGCCCTGAGTCCTTCGGGAGAAGGGCGGTATAGAAATTAAATTATGATGATGATGATGATGATGATGATGATGATGATGATGATGATGACTGGGCTACTGCAATGCTCTCTACATGAGTCTACCCTTGAAGACCACTCGGAGGCTCCAACTGGTACAGAATGCAGCCGCGAGAGTTGTGTTGGGAGTTTCCCGACACTTCCATGTTACACCTCTGCTCCGTGAGCTGCATTGGCTTCCAGTTGTCTTCTGGGTGAGATTCAAGGTGTTGGTAATGACCTACAAAGCCCTACATGGCATGGGTCCAGAATACCTTGGGGAGCACCTGCTGCCGGCGTCAACTTCCCTCCGCCCAGTACGCTCCCACAGAGAGGGCCTCCTCAGGGTGCCACCGGTCAAAGAATGCCGAATGGTGACCCCCAGGGGGAGGGCATTCTCTGTGGGTGCGCCGGATTTATGGAACCATCTTCCGGTCGAGCTCCGGATGGCGCCCGACCTCCGCTCCTTCCGGCGCGATCTAAAGACTTACCTGTTCGAACAAGCTGGCCTGGCCTGATGTGATGGGGTTGGGTTTTTTATTAATGTGTTTTAACTTATTCATGGGCATCTTGTTTAATCTTTTTTAATTTTTCTATTTTGTTTTTTAATATGTACTGCCCTGTTCACCGCCCTGAGTCCTTCGGGAGAAGGGCGGTATACAAATAAAATAAATAAATTAATAAATTAATTAATTAATCACCCACCCACCCTCCTAGAGAATGAAATATTTTGGGGAATATTAAAAAAGACAGGATAGAATATTTCCTCTGAAGAAGAAATGGAAGGGAGAAAAAAATCTTAGGTAGAAACCTGAGGAGGCCAGCTTTTAGAAATGCAGATTTGGTAATCCATTCAGGAAGATGGGGCCATGAAGGATGCAGCTGATGGGATAAGAAAAAACAAAGACTCCTAAAATCTACACCTCCCCCACCCAAATTCCAATGACCTTTAGGACATAATAGGATTAACCCACCACCAGTAGAATACCAAAAAGGCACACTCAAGCTCAGGTCAAAGTACAGAGAAAGTACAAAGAAAGAGTACAGAGAAGAGCAACAAAGATGATTGGGGGACTGGAGGCTAAAACATATAGGGAACAGTTGCTGGAATTGGGTATGTGTAGTTTAACGACGCGGTGGCTCAGTGGGTTAGGACGCTGAGCTTGTCGATCAGAAGGTCGGCAGTTTGGTGGGTCGAATCCCAAGTGCCGCGTAACAGAGTGAGTGCCTGTTACTCGTCCCAGCTTCTGCCAACCTAGCAGTTCGAAAGCACGTAAAAAGGCAAGTAGAAAAATAGGGACCACTACGGTGGGAAGGTAACAGCGTTCCGTGCGCCTTTGGTGTCCAGTCATGCCGGCCACATGACCACGGAGACGTCCTCGGACAAGCGCTGGCTCTTCGGCTTTGAAACGGAGATGATCACCGGCCCCTAGAGTCGGAAACGACTAGCACGCATGTGCGGGGGAACCTTTACCTTTACCTTTAGTTTAACGAAGAGAAGGGTGAGGGGTGACATGATAGCAGTGTTCCAATATCTCAGGGGCTGCCACAAAGAAGAGGGAGTCAAGCTATTCTCCAAAGCCCCTGAAGGCAGGACAAGAAGCAACAGATGGAAACTAGTCAAGGAGAGAAGCAACCTAGAACTAAGGAGAAACTTCCTGACAGTTAGAACAACTAACCAGTGGAACAACCTGCCTCCAGAAGTGGTGAATGCTCCAACACTGGAAGTTTTTAAGAAGAGACTGGACAGCCATTTGTCTGAAATGATATAGGGTTTCCTGCCTTAGCATGGGGTTGGACTAGATGACCTCCAAGGTCCCTTCCAACCTCTTCTTCTTCTTCTTCTTCTTCTCATCCTCCTCCTCCTCGTCCTCCTCCTCCTCGTCCTCCTCCTCGTCCTCCTCCTCGTCCTCCTCGTCCTCCTCGTCCTTCTCCTTGTCCTCCTTGTCCTCGTCCTCCTCCTCCTCGTCCTCATCCTCGTCCTCCTCCTCCTCCTCCTCCTCCTCCTCCTCCTCCTCCTCCTCTTCTTCTTCTTCTTCTTCTTCTTCTTCTTCTTCTTCTTCTTCTTCTTATTATTATTATTATTATTATTATTATTATTATTATTATTATTACATTACACAGGAACAGGCACCTCAAATACAAAGTCCAAAGAAGGTATAAAAACCCACCCACTCTCAACTCCATCTGTTCTGCAGTCCCAGAACCACATGCTGTTGCTGGTTCTGCTCATCAATAAACAAGAACCTTCTTTCAAAAGCAGCCTCCGTTTTTATTTTCAGCATCTTAGCCTCCATTTTATTTACTCCCAGCTTGGAACTGGACCTGATTATTCTTTCAACACTGGTCAAATGGGTTGTCCAATCTCTTCTTGAAAACCTCCAGTGATGGAGTACCCACAATTTCCAGAGAGTCCAGTTGGCTGCATCTGTGGGATGGAAGCCCCACCACTTTTTTTAAAAAAAATATTGTTATTATTTAATAGTTAGTTTATTAATTGATTAGTCTTATGACCATATAAAAAATACAAAACAAAAATAAAATACAGCATCCAATTCTAGGGTAAAGTCGATGAAAGAAAATACAGCAACAAAATGCATATGTGATAAATACAAAGAATCAACATTCAGGTAAATACATGGCCTTTTTAGGGCCCGGGAATCAATTTATGTAGCTGTCCATCTCAACAAGCGACTCTGGGTGGCAAACAAAGTAAAAATAAAACTAAGTAACAACGTCAATGTACGTCTTCCATATTCATAATTCGCTTTGTATTCAGTTAACATTGATTCAGCCGCCCTTTGTTCCTGATGCTATTTTTCTTTCTTTTTACAACTCAAACTTCCTAAAAAATATTTCACCCCACTCTACTCAACCTATTTTTGATGTTTTTTCCTGAGGCAAATAGAGCATTTCTAATTTATTAATTGCAAAGTCATTTTCAAGCAAATTTAGGTTTTTTTCTGGGTTTCGTTCTTTCAGAATGAACCAGCAGATCAGATCCTTAAGATTTCCAGCCTTGCAGCCCTCAACTTCTATACATTTTTTTTGCTTTTCTATTGTTCTGGTTCCCTTTTTGTTATAAAACAGGTACCCAACGATCACTGCCATGAGCATGGTTCTTCTCAGTGTTATGCTCTTTCTTCAGACTGAACCCTCTATAGGTAGCCCTCGAGTTATGACAGTAATTGAACCTGGAAATTATGATCATAAGTCATGACAGTTGTAAAGCACATCACCATGTGACCAGATCCAATTTAATGACCTTTTTGTGATGGTTGTGTTGTGATTCAGGGTCAGCCTGTGGGTTCGGCAGTTGGGTCGGACGACTCAGAGGAGGAGGGGGGTGTTGAAGAGCTTGCTGAGGGGGTTGGAGAGCTTGCTGATGAGAGCCCTCAGCCAGGCCCCTCCCACCTGGTCACGACGCAGACCCAGCTGTGTGAGCCTGACAGCGTGGATGAAGATGACCCACAGCTGGCCCTGTTCAAGGACGCCTGAGGCAGGAGGCAGTCAATCAGGAGTAAACAGAGGAAGGCAATGGGGCACCTCAGAAGGAGGCAGAGAGAAGCCACGCCCTGAACTGTATAAAAGGGGAATGCGTGGGAGGGCTGGTTTGCTGAAGGCAACCGCTTGAATAGCTCCTGTTTCATGGTTCGTGTCTTGTTTGCTTTTGTATCCATAAATTTGGTAGGCTTAGTTCCAGCCTCTTGCCTTCTTGTAAAAGGGGTTGTCCCTGCCTTTTCTGCAGGGCCGGTAGCAGGCTGGTACAGAACAGGTTGTTAAGTGAACATGATGTTCATTAAGTGTACGTTGCAGTCATTAAATGAATATCATGGTCATTAAATGAATGCTGTGGTCATTAAGCAAGCCCATTGTTCACCATGAGGCAGTTTTTACCGGAAACTGGAAATAAATGCCGGTTTCTAGCAAAGCTATTATGAACTGTAGTCATGTGACCCGAAGCATTGCAAACAGTCTAAAATGTGGTCATGTGACCTGGGGGTGGGTGGCAGAGATCAGAGGTTTGAAATCCAGTCTTAAGTAGCTTTGGGGATAGCTAGACAGATAGTGTCAAGAATGAAACTTTGGCAGCCATGTGACTCTTCATTTTAATTTTCCATTAAAGTAAGTGGGGGGGGGAATATGTTCCTTTAGAATGAGTTACATGGAGAAACAAAACCTATATGATTCTGCTGAAGACCTTGAGAGCCTGCAACCTTTCCAAAGACACTGCAGCAGATGTGGAGAGGAAGCAGACGGTTCCCATAACAAAGTGAAATTGTTTACATGGAATACTTGAGAGGTTGGGCGGGTTGGCCAGATAAATTATTGTTTAATTCTATGAACTGGTGTCTGGAAACCTCAGAGTTAGTTTTGCTTTGACATTACCATGTAGCGTATTCAATAAACAGTAAGATTTTTGGAAATGGAATGAACCTAGAGTTTTATTTGGATTCTGGAGCTGGATGTTGACAGATAGTTATGACAGATAGTAGCTCTCTCATAACTATGAATTGTACAATGAGTCCTAGGTTGAGGACTACTTGTACAATCAAAGGGCGCATTCTCCATTTGTGGTCCTGTAGCCCTCACTTCAATTTTGTCAGATTGTACTATGCAACCCTCCCCAGCACACATCCAAATGTTGCTCATTTGTCTTCCTTTGATGGAATTTTTAAGGCCTATCTGACAAAATCTGGACTGACAGGAAAACACTGTTTCATTTCTTGCCTGTGTACAATGCTCTCTAAATTACAAGGCGAGATTAAGATTGATGGCAATGACAGGATGGCGCTGTCAAGCAGCATGCAGCCATCCTCTCTTTTTGACAGAACATGTCGGCTGTGTATGCTAGCTGAGAAATGAACTAGCTCTTCCAAGCTGCAGCCTCATTCTTGCAAAGATTTATCTAATTAGAAGGAAAGAAAAGAGTAGGCAAAGGGTGAATAGCTCTGAGAGGTGATGTCTTCCTGAGGAAATTGCTTTTCTAATCAATCAATCAATCAATCAATCAATCAATCAATCAAAGCTGATATCAGTTACAAGGTGACTAGTGATCCTATGGCAAATCACCCTAACTTTCCTTTTGTGGTGCAATGTGCAACATTTTTATTCCTTAATCTCTCAAAATTTGGGAAAGCATATGGTAAATCTAATGGTATTGACCCTATAGAACAGGCATGTCAAACTCATGACATCATGTGACATCGCACGACTTATCGTGACTTTTTCCCCATTGCCGGCAATGGGATGGACGTGGTTTCAGTGTGATGCATCCAGCCCACAGGCGGGCAGTTTGACATGCCTGCTATAGAACCTCTGACCTCCTTACCACAAGGGGCAGTAGACTGTAGACAAGGATTTACTCTTCTTTATCTAGCTCTTTCTCTGAGATAGCATTTCCCAATCTTTGCCACTTTCAGATGTGTGGACTTCAACTCCCAGAATCGGTCAAGGCTGGGAAATGCTGCTCTAAGAGCTGGCTAATCTGATGGTTGTGTAAGTCATCACATCTGGAGAGGCACAAGACTCCAGTAGATTTCAGATTCATAAACAATTCATGTGGTTAAAAGGTTTTCCCCTAAAACTCTCAATTAAGACCCTCTCGGGTATTTCAAATCTCAACGGTCATGTGCAGAGAGCCTTTGGGAATGGGTAGTATGCAAGCCAATTAAATTAAATTATCAATCAGTCATTAGGCTTTGCTTGGCTCCATACTCAAGCCATATGAAAAGAAAAAGCAGGCTCAAATGTCTTTGGTTGCAAAGGCACATGCTCAAAGAGGACTAATCAGAGCAGTGTTTCTCAACCTCGGCCCCTTTAAGATGGCTGGACTTCAACTTATATCTGCTTATATCTGGTTATATCTGCTTCTTTGAGTGAGGGTTATTTCCCCACCATCTTGAAGGAGGCGGTGGTGAGACCTCTCCTCAAGAAGCCTGCCCTGGACCCAGCTGTATTGAACAACTTTCGTCCAGTCTCCAACCTTCGCTTTCTTGCGAAGGTTGTTGAGAGTGTGGTGGCGCATCAGCTCCCTCTGGTCCTGGATGAAGCGGATTATCTGGACCCTTACCAATCGGGTTTCAGGCCCGGGCACAGCACGGAGACGGCATTGGTCGCTCTGGTGAATGATCTCTGGAGGGCTCGGGATAGGGGATATTCCTCTGTCCTAGTCCTATTAGACCTCTCGGCGGCTTTCGATACCATCGACCATGGTATCTTGCTGCGGCGTCTCAGGGGATTGGGAGTGGGAGGCACAGTTTTTCAGTGGTTCTCCTCCTATCTCCTGGGACGCTCGCAGTCGGTGTTGGCAGGGGGGCAGAGGTCGACCCCTAGGACTCTCGCTTGTGGAGTTCCTCAGGGATCGGTCCTCTCGCCCCTCCTGTTCAACATCTATATGAAACCGCTGGGTGAGATCATTCGTGGTTTTGGAGTTGGGTATCATCAATATGCCGATGATACCCAACTTTTTATTTCGACCCCAAACCACCCCAGTGATGCCCTCGCTGTGATGTCCCGTTGCCTGGAGGCGGTTCGGGTCTGGATGGGGAGGAACAGACTTCAACTCAACCCTGACAAGACTGAGTGGCTGTACATTCCGGCATCCCGGGACATTCAAAATGTTCCATCTCTTTCTATGGGGGGTGAGCTCTTACCCCCCGTAGATAGGGCTCGCAACTTGGGAGTCCTCCTAGATTCACGGCTTACCCTGGAAGATCATATAGTGGCCGTGACTAGGGGGGCTTTCGCCCAGGTTCGCCTGGTGCGCCAGTTGCGACCCTATCTGAACCGGGATGCCCTGTGTACGGTCACTCATGCGCTCGTGACCTCTCGCCTTGACTACTGTAATGCTCTCTACATGGGGCTTCCCTTGAAGACCACTCGGAGGCTCCAACTGGTACAGAATGCGGCCGCGAGAGTTGTCTTGGGAGTTTCCCGGTACTCCCATGTTACACCTTTGCTCCGCGAGCTGCATTGGTTACCAGTTGTCTTTCGGGTGAGATTCAAGGTTTTGGTTACGATCTTTAAGTCCTTACATGGCATGGGTCCGGGATACCTCAGGGACCACCTGCTGCCGGCATCAACTCCCCTCCGCCCTGTGCGTTCCCACAGAGAGGGCCTCCTCAGGGTGCCGCCAGTCAAGGAATGCCGACTGGTGGCCCCCAGGGGGAGGGCCTTCTCTGTGGGCGCTCCGGCATTATGGAAACAACTGCCGGTGGAGCTCCGGATGGCATCAGACCTCCGAACTTTCCGTCGTGGCCTGAAGACCCACCTATTTGAAATGGCTGGTCTGGCCTGACGGGGGATTTTGGGTTTTAATTCGTCTTTTTAGATTTGTATAACTGTTTTTAACTGGGCATGGGTTTAATCTTTTTTAATTTTTGTATTGTCTTTTTTATATATGCCCTGTGAACCGCCCTGAGTCCCTACCAAGGAGAAGGGCGGTATACAAATTAAATAAAACTAAACTAAACTAAACTAAACTCCCAGCATTCCCCCAGCCAGTATTCCCAGGGGGAATTCTGGGAGTCGACGCCAAGCCATTTCAAAGGGGCTGAGGTTGAGAAACATTGCATCAGTGGAACAGGCAGAAATCTCTTTTCCCACTTGCCTAAGAGTTTAAATGTTAATCTCCTCTGTTTATTCTCCTGGCTTATCAGCATCGTGTTCATCTTTTAGAACAGAATATTATACAGTCACTACACAGATTTTAGTTCATCCATTTTTAATTAAATATGAATGGAAAATTCTTTCCCCATCTGCTTTCGATGAATAGTCTAGCGACAAGTAAAAGAGGAATGCTTTTTTATTCCAAAAGAAACAAATACACAAATATAATCAAATTCTCTTCCCCCTCTCTAGTAAAAGAAAACCTGCACTCTTGCTGAAAATCCCATGGGCATTTTGATCACATTTGATTGGTTTTTAAAAATGTCATTCTTTTCATTATCTTTATAATGATGTTATGTTATTTTAATAACATTTTTATTTCAAAATCCCAACCAAGACAGCCTAGGGTATCCTCAACTGTCTACATTGGATAAATACATTTAGGCAGGAAAAATCAAAGGTCCAAGTACAGATTAGGCAAGACCTGGCTTAAAAACAGTAACTGTGAGAGTCCTAGTGGACGATTACTTGACTATGATCCAGGAGTGTGCAGCCGCCGCCAAAAAAGCTAATACAATCCTGGGTTGTATAAACAGAGGCATAGAATCAAGATCACACAAAGTATTAGTACCACTTTATAAAGCACCTAGTGAGACCACACCTGGAATACTGCAGCCAACTTTGGTCACCATAATACAAAGAAGATGTTGAGAGTTTGGAAAAAAATCAGAGAAGAACAATTAAGATGATCAAAGGTCTGGAGACTGAAACATACGAAGAACGGCTGCGGGACTTGAGTCGGGCTAGTTTAAAGAAAAGAAGAAATAGGCAGGGCTTTTTTTCCTCATAGAACGCTCAGAACAGAGTTCCGGCACCTTTTTTGGATGGAACCTTGTAAGGTAGGCAAGGCAGGTTGTATAACATGTGTGAGTTCTGGCACCTTTTTGTTTTACAAAAAAAGCACTGGAAATAGGGATGACATGATAGCAGTGTTACAGTATTTGAGAGGCTGCCACAAAGAAGACAGGGCCAAATTATTCTGCAAAGCATCAGAGGGCAGGACAAAAAACAATGGTTGGGAACTGATCAAAGAGAGAAGCAACCTGGAATTAAGGAGAAACTTCCTGACAGTGAGGACAATTAACCAGTGGAACAGCTTGTCTTCAGAAATTGTGGGCGCTCCATCACTGGAGATTTTTAAGAAGAGGCTAGACAGTCAGTTGTCTGAGATAGTATAGGTTCCCCTGCTTGAGTGGCGGGGGGGGGGGGGGCTGGACTAGAAGACCTCCAAGGTACCTTCCAGCTTTATTCTATTCTAGTTGTAAGTCAAAGACAATCTGTACTGGAAGTCATTGTGCCATGTCTCATTTCTCTCTTTCTCTTTCTCTTTCTCTCTCTCTCTCTCTCTCTCTTGTCCTTCCTTCCTTCCTTCCTTCCTTCCTTCCTTCCTTCCTTCCTTCCTTCCTTCCTTCCTTCCTTCCCTCCCTCCCTCCCTCCCTCCCATGCCCATACACAGACATGCACACACCTCTAGAATTTCTTAACCTTGACAACTTCAACTCCCAGAATTCTAGGCTGGCTGGGGAATTCTGAGAGTTGAAGTCCACACATCTTAAAGTTGCCAAGTTTGAAGAACACTGCTTTAGCAACAATCTCCTCCATTTAGAAATGCTGAAATGAAGAATTTTTCTGGACCAAAATATGAAGAGGAAATAGTTATTTGTGGAATTGATTGTTTCATTATTAAATACAGCATTTATATACTGAACCACTCAAATGATTCTGCATGGTGCACCATCCTAAGACTATGAATTAAAGCAAGTAAGCATTCACAGGCAGTGAGTGATCAGGCCAAATGCCACATAAACATTGTGTGAAAGTTCAGATCCTAATCAGATCAATCTTTCCAAACAGAAAAGCAAAGGAAAGTCTCGTAGTACATGGGCTGTCTTGTTTTGATTGACAATCAGCAGATGGCACTGTCGTCAAGACCACATTTTGAAAACTGCTTTATGGTGACAGGATTTTACTCGCTTCCAAACAAAAGAAATGAAGAGAATGGCGTTGCCAAAGAATTGGCTGCTCAGCTTAAATGGACCACTGAAATTTACTTAGACATATTCACCCAATACAGGTAGTCCTTGACTTACAATAGTTCATTTAGTGACCATTCAAATTTACAATGGCACTGAAAAAGGTGACTTATGACCGTTTTTCACACTTACAACCATTGCAGCATCCCCACGGTCACATGATCCAAATGTAGACAGCTGGCAATTGACTCATATTTACGACAGTTGCAGTATCCCAGAGTCATGTGATCACCTTTTGCGACCTACTGACAAGCAAACTCAAGGGAGAAGCTAGATTCACATAACCATTCTACTAACTGAACAACTTCAGTGATTCACTTAACAACTGTGTGAAAAAGGTCATAAAATGGGGCAAAATTCACTTAGCAAATATCTTACTTAGCAACAGAAATTTTGGGCTGTATACTTAATTTGGCTGTATACTTAATTTGGGCTGTATACCGGTATATTTAACCAGGCCATCTAAAAGGCTCAGCTGTGGCATTCACAGTACAGGTAAACATTGATTAGTGCTAATCATGGTTACATTTCTTAGTAGCTTGGCATTTTTTGCACAACTCAGCCGTCTAAGTTTCATTGTATTGCACAAACCCAGAAAATGAGTTAATTTAGCCACACTTCGAGAGGAGATCAACCCTGACTGCTCTTTAGAAGGCCAGATCCTGAAGTTGAAACTCAAATACTTTGGCCACCTAATGAGAAGAAGGAAGGACTCACTGGAGAAGAGCCTAATGCTGGGAAAGGTTGAGGGCAAGAGAAGAAGGGGACGACAGAGAATGAGGTGGCTGGATGGAGTCACTGAAGCAGTAGGTGCGAGCTTAAATGGACTCCAGAAGATGGTAGAGGACAGGAAGGCCTGGAGGAACATTGTCCATAGGGTCGCGATGGGTCAGACACGACTTCGCAACTAACAACAACAAGCCACACTTAAGCATATGTTTTCCCACCATTTATTTTATTTAGTTAGTTTTTATACTTCCGCACTCTTTAAACATTCATGGTAATGCATAGTTAAGATCTTGATTTTTTTTTTCATCCACAGAGGTTCAACCTATTCTCCAAAGCACCTGAAGCCAGGACAAGAAGCAAAGAATGGAAACTAATCAAGGAGAGAAGCAACTTAAAACTAAGGAGAAATTTCCTGACAGAACAATTAATCAGCAGAATGACCTGCCTCCAGAAGTTGTGAATGCTTCATCACTGAAGGTGTTTAAGAAGAGATTTGACAGCCATTTTTGTCCAGAATGGTATAGAGTCTTTTGCTTGAGCTGGGGTTTGGACTAGAAGACCTCCAATAGCCCTTCCAAATCTATTATTCTGTATTCTGTATACCTTTACCTTCTTGCAAGTGCCCCTGCTTAGGGAATTACCTCTATTTCTCCTTCCTTGAAAGCGTAATGGCAAGATGTCTATGAAGGTTCTCAATCATCCGTGTCATGGTTATCCCAAAGGTGCCTTTTCATGAGGCAACTGGACTTCCTTTTTTTTCTTTCTCTTTGAAGACATTTCACTTCTCATCCAAAAAGCTGCTTCAGCTTTGCCTGGATGGTGGGGAATGGAAGGATTGATACTCCTTGACAGCTGGTCTTTGCATTCTTTTAGAGAGCCCTTGAGGCCACCTGGAGGTTTATCTGTGTCTTCAGTCTCACATGAGTAGTGCAAAGGGGCATGGAGACTTCTTGGAACTGCTGTCTCAGTTCCTGCTCGAAGAACAGGGGGCAGCTGTGGCTAGAGGGTCAAGTGAGGGCCGGGGAGGAAAAGGGAGCTGATAGGGGATGGGTGGTACTTAAGTAGATGGGTGGCGGTCCTTGGCTTGTTCGGGCGGGGCGGTGGGTGTGGGCCTTAGCCGGCTATATAGCAGCATTGGGTGTGTTGTGTAGCCAACGCTGACTTCATTTGTCTTTGGGTGGCTTTTGTGTTTCGCAATAAACGTTACCTGGAAGAACCAGCTCTCGTTCGGGTCGCGTTTTCCTCGCTTTGTCGGACGGGTGCTGATAGTGGCTTTTGCACAGATTCATCTTTTTCAACAATTTCCCTGGCTTTTTATTCACTTATTTTAAAAAAAATAATAATAATATTTTATTCTTTTTCTATCATTACAATTTATCTGTGCTTAAT
The DNA here is from genome assembly GCF_947247035.1 of Vipera ursinii. Classification (NCBI taxonomy): domain Eukaryota; kingdom Metazoa; phylum Chordata; class Lepidosauria; order Squamata; family Viperidae; genus Vipera; species Vipera ursinii. Next base: position 347,419,214 of record NC_139512.1, on the reverse strand, counting down.
AAAACAACACGTCTGGGTTAATTTTGTCTAGTCATAGATTAAGTTCTTACTCTCTGTCCTGCTTTTCCAACCATTGGCAAAATTAATTCCATGTCTGAAAGAATACTGCGTCTTCTTCTTCTTCCTTTGATTCTCCATATTAAGTCTGTCCATTGCCCAGCTTTTAATTCACTTACCATGTTGAATGTTAACTATCCTTGCTCCTTATTTAAATTTTACGTACAGTGTTCATCTTTTAATATTTTATTTGTACCCCGCCTAGAGCTCTTCCCTGAGGGAGATAGGTGGCTTCTAAATTTGACCAATGAATACGTAAAATACAATGTGGATTATTATAGTGCACTTTACATAGGACTGCCTTTAAAGGACACTTGGAAGCTCCAATCTTGGATGTTTAATTAGGGTCACTTCCTTGTCAGCTGCTCCACCCAGTTGACTTCTGAGTGCAACTCAAGGTGCTGTTTATCATGTATGACTGCAATAAAACATTTCCAATCACTTTTTAGCTCCTATTTATACAGAGATGTTGAAAATTCAAAAAGGTGCACAAGCACCACTGTTTAGAAATCTATCAGAATCGTTCAGGGTTACTCTTAGTCCCATCATTAGAGTCTGGCCTCTAAAAGCTTCTGCTTTTTAATGATACTTGTGAGTCTGAAAAAGTGCTATTAGTCTCTGCCTGATTCTTAGTCTAGTTGTAAAATGAATTATCCGATGCCAAGTTTCTCTGTTTCAAGTGTTTGGTGCTTTGTAAATAGTTTTGGATTGGACTTTGAAGAAGCTGAATAGGAAAAGTATTGATGCCTTTGAATTTTGGTGCTGGAGTGGCAAGGAAATAAACCAATGACTCGTTGAATAAATCAACAGAGAATTACCTCTTGAAGGATGAATGAGCAGCCTCGAATTATCCTATTTTTGAAACATTATGTCCAAAATATGCAATGTCTGTAAAGAAGGAGGGAAGGAAGAGTCTTGATGCCTTTGAACTGGGAGAAGATCTCTGAGAATAACAGGGACAGGCAGAATAACAAATGTATGAATCATCAAACAGATCAATTTGTACTCACTCAAGGCACAAATGATGAGGCTCAAATTATTCTATTTTGGATACATTATGTGAAGGTGCTGGAGAAGACTCCTGTGAGTCCCTTGGACTGCAAGGCGGTCAGTCCTAGAGCAGATCAACCCTGACTTCTCTTTAGAAGGCCAGATCCTGAAGTTGAAACTCAAATACTTTGGCCACCTAATGAGAAGGAAGGACTCACTGGAGTCTAATGCTGGGAAAGGTTGAGGCAAGAGAAGACGGGGACGATGGAGAATGAGGTGGCTGGATGGAGTCACTGAAGCAGTAGGCGTGAGCTTAAATGGACTCCAGAAGATGGTAGTGGACAGGAAGGCCTGGAGGAACGTTGTCCATGGGGTTGCGATGGGTCGGACACGACTTCGCAGCTAACAACAACATGTGAAGGCTCTGCTCTCTGGAGAAGGTGCTGATACTGGAAAAGGTGGAAGGAAAGAAAAAAAAGAGGACAACCAGCAGCAAAGTTGGTGGACTCAGTTACAGAGGTTATAAATGCACCATTGGAAGACTATGCACTCTGCAGATATTCTGATTATATAATGCCCGGCTTCTTGATTGTGTCACATGCTGTTCCTGACTGCATCTTACACCCTGCCATTATGTGCTGGATTGTCTCTAAGGTCTCTCTGCATAGTCTACACTTTGGATCCCATCTATTAAGGTAGATCTCTACTTCTATGGTGCTTAGTGCCTCTTCTTGTGCTGCTGGTCAGTGCTGCAAACATTGACATGTTTTTGGACTGACAATATAAGAGTCAAGCCTTTTATTTTAACTGCTTCACTTTGAATCACTGAAGGGAGGAGGGGAAATGTCAACCAGATGTTTGTAGAAGATAAGAAAAGCCCACGCACAGAGAGGGAAGTGAAACTTCAGATGTAAAACTAATTGGATAATGTGATTTATGACATGTAGATAAGGGCGGGGATTGTGTGTGTGTTACGATGGGTTTGGGGGGAGGAGATTTAATTTAATAATTTAATAATTTGATTTCTATACCGCCCTTCTCCCGAAGGACTCAGGGCGGTGAACAGGGCAATACATAATAAAAATATTATACAAAAATTAAAAAGTCATTAAACATTATGCCCTTAAAATTAATACATATTACAATTAAAACTATTTATAAAAACCCAACCCCATCCCACCAGACCAGGCCAGCTTGTTCGAAAAAGAAAGTTTTGAGATCGCGCCGGAAGGAGCGAAGGTCGGGGGCCATCTGGAGCTCAACCGGTAAGCTGTTCCAAAGGTCTGGCGCGCCCACAGAGAACGCTCTCCCCCTGGGGGTCACCAATCGGCATTCTTTGATCGGTGGCACCCTGAGGAGGCCCTCTCTGTAGGAGCGCACTGGACGGAGGGAAGTTGACGCCGGCCGCAGGTGTTGCTGTAGGTAATGCGGACCCATGCCATGAAGGGCTTTGTAAGTCATCACTAACACCTTGAACCTCACCCGGAGAGCAACCGGTAGCCAATGCAGCTCGCGGAGCAAAGGTGTAACATGGGAGTATCGGGAAACTCCCAAGACAACTCGCGTGGCCGCATTCTGCACCAGCTGGAGTCTCCGGGTGGACCTCAAGGGCAGCCCCATGTAGAGAGCATTACAGTAGTCTAGACGAGAGGTCACGAGCGCATGAGTGACTGTGCGCAAGGCATCCCGGTCTAGATAGGGCCGCAACTGGCGCACCAGGCGAACCTGGGCAAAGGCCCCCCTAGTCACAGCTCCAATATGCTCTTCCAAAGAGAGCTGTGAATCTAGAAGGACCCCCAAGTTGCGGGCCCTATCTACGGGGGGTAATAACTCACCCCCCATGGCCAATGATGGGATAATCGGAATTTACCGGGATGCCGGCACGAACAGCCACTCAGTCTTGTCAGGGTTGAGTCGAAGCCTGTTCCTCCCCATCCAGACCCGGACCGCCTCCAGGCAACGGGGCATCACGTCGAGGGCATCGCTGGGGTGGTTTGGGGTAGAAATAAAAAGTTGGGTATCATCAGCATATTGGTGATACCCAACTCCAAAACCACGAATGATCTCACCCAGCGGCTTCATATAGATGTTGAACAGGAGAGGCGAGAGAACTGATCCCTGAGGAACTCCACAAATGAGAGGTCTCAAGGTCGATCTCTGCCCCCCTGCCAACACCGACTGCGAACATCCCAGAAGGTAAGAGGAGAACCACTGGAGAACTGTGCCTCCCACTCCTAACCCTCTGAGACGCCGCAGCAGGATACCATGGTCGATGGTATCAAAAGCCGCTGAGAGGTCTAAAAGGACTAGGACAGAGGAGCAACCTCTGTCCCGAGCCCGCCAGAGATCATTCGCCAGCGCGACCAATGCCGTCTCCGTGCTGTACCTGGGCCTGAAACCCGATTGGTACGGGTCTAGGTAGTCAGCTTCCTCCAAGAACAAAGGGAGCTGCTGCGCCACCACGCTCTCAACAACCTTCGCCAAAAAGCGAAGGTTGGAGACTGGACGATAGTTGTTTAAAATTGCTGGGTCCAAGGCAGGCTTCTTGAGGAGGGGTCTCACCACCGCCTCCTTCAAGGCGGAGGGAAAACTACCCTGACTCAAAGAGGCAGTAATCACTGCCTGGAGCCAGCCTCGTGTCCCATCCCGAGCTGCATAAGTCAGCCATGATGGGCACGGGTCCAACAAACACGTGGTGGAGCTCAGCTTCCCCATGATCTTGTCCACTTCTTCAGGAGTCACAGGATCGAACTCTTCCCAGATTAAATCGACAAGGCCGCCCGTATCCTCTTCGTCAGACTCTGCCCAGTCGGAGTCCAAACCGATCCGGATCCGAGCGATTTTGTCAGATGTCAGATTCTGGCATCCCTCCATGAGTGCTGATGCTTCTTTTCATTATTAAGATTTATTAGATAAACAATGCCTGAAATTTGTTTGAACTGTCTCTTTTATCGGAACCATGACGCTGCTATGTTCAGTGCTTAGACCAGCCATTTGCAGCCATTGGTAGCATTTCCCAATGTCTGCCACCTCAGCTATGTGCCAGTGGTACATCCCATGCAGGGTCTATATATATTGATGCCTTAATTATGGTTTCCCTTCTCTTCACCTCCTCTCTCCTCTCCCCTCCTCTCTTCTTTCTTTCTTTCTTTCTTTCTTTCTTTCTTTCTTTCTTTCTTTCTTTCTTTCTTTCTTTCTTTCTTTCTTTCTTTCTTAAATTTTTATACTGCCCTTCTCCTGAAGGACTCAGGGCAGTGTACAGGGCATAAATATTGAAATACAAAATACAAAAGTTAAAAAAGATTAAATAAATATGCCCAATAAAATACAGTAATTAAAACTATGCTAAAACCAAAACCCAAACACCCAAACCCATCAGACCAGGCTGGATTGTTCAAATAGATAGGTTTTTAGATCGAGTTGGAAGGAGCGAAGGTCGGGGGCAATCCGGAGCTCAACCGGCAAGCGGTTCCATAGGTCTGGTGCGCCCACAGAGAATGCCCTCCCCCTGGGGGCCACCAATCGACATTCTCTGATCGGAGGCACCCTGAGGAGGCCCTCTCTGTGGGAGCTTACAGGGCGGAGGGAAGTCGACGCCGGCAGCAGGTGCTGCCGTAGGTAATCCGGACCCATGCCATGTAGGGCTTTATAGGTCATTACCAGCACCTTGAATCTCACCCGGAGGGCAACTGGAAGCCAATGCAGTTCGCGGAGCAGAGGTGTAACATGGGAGTATCGGGAGACCCCCAACACCACTCGCGCGGCTGCATTCTGCACCAGTTGAAGCCTCCGAGTGGTCCTCAAGGGCAGCCCCATGTAGAGAGTATTGCAGTAGTCCAAATGAGAGGTCACGAGCGCATGAGTGACTGTACGCAAGGCATCCCGGTCCAGATAGGGCCGCAACTGGCACACCAGGCGAACCTGGGCGAAGGCCCCCCTAGTCACAGCTCCAATATGCTCTTCCAAAGAGAGCTGTGAATCTAGAAGGACCCCCAAGTTGCGGGCCCTATCTACGGGGGGTAATAACTCACCCCCCATAGTAAGAGATGGAATAATCTGAATTTCCCGAGATGCCGGCACGCACAGCCACTCAGTCTTGTCAGGGTTGAGCTGAAGCCTGTTCCTGAAGCTGAAGCCTTTCCCTTTCCTTCCCTGTGCCCCTCCCTTCATATCCAATTCTCTTTTTTTAAAAGGAAGAAACAAAGGGAATGACCTTTCTTCATTTAATTTCAGTGTGGATTGCCTATTTTTAGGATGAACATTGGAACAAAACCTAAGAACAAAGCAAAAGCCACTGCACATTGCTAAACTGCTGTTACTGGCAATTAAGAATGTTTTTCTTAATGTGTTTGGAAAGTGTAGGGCGGGGCCCCCTGAAAGCTGGCCTGTGAATTTTAAGTAGCAAAATGAAATCAAGTTGGCTGTTGCTAGGAAAATTCAGGTTTTTTTTTTGCCCCATCTTTTTTTTTTGACTTGCATTCCTATAACTCTGAAATCCTATTGCAAGATCATTTTTTAAAATTAGTTCCGATAGTGCAGCGTGCATATCTTGCTCAGGTTTCCAGCTACTTTCTGAAACAATAATAAAAAGCTGAATGTGAATGAACCCAGAACAACAAAAAAACCCTATGTCTTTTTTTTTTGTATTTGTTTGTGTGAAACTAGGCAGGCTCCAAGTGCACAGAGGATTGATTGTTCCTGCAAGTTCATTTCGTTCTATTTAAAAATACTTTAATGTGACAGCCATTTGTGGTTTTTCCAAAATTGTCAATGCCAAAATCCAAACTGAATGGGGCACACTGACAGAGAAAATACTTTTCCTTCCTTCCTTCCTTCCTTCCTTCCTTCCTTCCTTCCTTCCTTCCTTCCTTCCTTCCCTCCCTCCCTTCCCTCCCTCCCTCCCTCCCTCTCTCCCTTCCTTCCTTCCTTCCTTCCTTCCTTCCTTCCTTCCTTCCTTCCTTCCTTCCCTCCCTCCCTCTCTCCCTTCCTTCCTTCCTTCCTTCCTTCCTTCCTTCCTTCCTTCCTTCCTTCCTTCCTTCCTTCCTTCCTTCCTTCCCTCCCTCCCTCTCTCCCTTCCTTCCTTCCTTCCTTCCTTCCTTCCTTCCTTCCTTCCTTCCTTCCTTCCTTCCTTCCGACACATTTTTTTCTATTGCTTGCCATAGTTTTACTGCCCAGAAAGTAAATCTAATGATCATTGTTGCAGCTGAGAATGGGAACTGGGACTACTGATTAAATCAAAGTTAAAGCAACTGTCCACAACTTCCAGAAAACAGTTTTATGTCTTGATGTGATGTAATGGTTCATGAAAATTCTTCAGAGGTGGAAGAAATACTGCCTAGGGAATGGTCAGATAAGTGAAGGCATATCCCCCAGCTGCATAATAGGTGGAGGAAGTCTCTCAGAAGGAACACTCCCTCAGACTGTAAAAGAGACAGTAGGAGATTTGTACTTTCAGACTTGCAAGATTTTGTTAATATAGGCCAGGGGTGTCCAAACTTTTTTCAAAGAGGGCCAGATTGGATGAAGTGAACATGCTGGAGGGCCGAACATTTTTCCGAATATTCTTTGAACAATTGCAATTAAATGCAAATGAATTATTTTATGCCAAGTTAATTGCAAATGGCATACTTTTCATTTTATAACATTAAGATCAACTGGCAGCTGAGTTTTCACTATGTCGGCAACCCGCGGCTCCGGAGCCACATGCGGCTCTTTGAGCCATCTCCTGCGGCTCCCAACCGCCCGGTGCGCGCGCACCTCTTCGAACGGGCAGTGGTGCGTGCGCACCTCTCCAAATGGAGAGTGGCACCACCCGTTCCGAGAGGTGCACGCGCACCTCTCCAAGCCGTCGCCGTCCGGAGACCTGCCGACGTTTGGGGAGGTTTGGGGAGGTGCGCGCTGGGGAAAAGGCCGGGAGAGGAGGGAGGAGGAAGGATGGGGTGGGGGAGAAGGAGGCTTCCCGGGCTGGGGGGGAAAAGCAGAAGCGAGGGATCAGGAATCCTCCCGCTTGGCTGCTGCCACCGCCGCTGCTCCTACGGCCGCCGCCGCCTGCTCTCTTGGCTGGTTGCTTTCCGCTTCTCTCCCCCCGCCTGCCCTCCTTCCTGCCTTCCTCCCCTCCGCCTCGCCTTCCCCGCTCCCGCGTTTTCCTTCTCCCCACCTCGGATTCGGGGTGATTCCCCGGGAGAGGGCGATGGGATTCCGGTGAGCTTTCAAGCCTTCTCGGCGGTCTCCGGCACGGCTCAGGAAGCGTTTCTGCGCCGCCCGGCCGGAGCCTTTGCCTCCTTCCCTCCCCCAAGCAAGGCGTCCTTTTTCAAGTTGCAAAACCAAGCGGGGTGAAGCGGGCTGTCGGGAAAGACATTCAGGAGGGTCCCCCTGGAGAGGAGCGGGAGCGGGAGAAGGAGGGAAAGGAGGAGGAGGAGGTGATCGACTCGCCCAACCCAGTCCGGGCCGGCCAGCCCCGTAACGTCCGAGCTCGCACTGCGGGCGGAGAGGCAGGAAGCCGAGAGAAAGAAGACCGCCAGGAAGCTGCCTCTGCAGCCGCCGCCGCCGCCGCCGCCTCCTCCACCGCCGCCGCCTCTGTCTCTGTCGCCGCCGCTGCTAGGAAGGCTGCCGGTGCTGCGGCCGCCTCCGCCGCCGCCACTGCCTCCTCCGCCACCGGGGCCTGACCCGGGGTGTTGCTGCTGGATCGCGCTCGTCCCCGCCGCGAGTCTTCTTCCTCTCGGCTTCCTGCCTCTCCGCCCGCGGTGCGAGCTCGGACGTTACGGGGCTGGCCGGCCCGGACTGGGTTGGGCGAGTCGATCACCTCCTCCTCCTCCTTTCCCTCCTTCTCCCGCTCCCGCTCCTCTCCAGGGGGACCCTCCTGAATGTCTTTCCCGACAGCCCGCTTCACCCCGCTTGGTTTTGCAACTTGAAAAAGGACGCCTTGCTTGGGGGAGGGAAGGAGGCAAAGGCTCCGGCCGGGCGGCGCAGAAACACTTCCTGAGCCGTGCCGGAGACCGCCGAGAAGGCTTGAAAGCTCACCGGAATCCCATCGCCCTCTCCCGGGGAATCACCCCGAATCCGAGGCGGGGAGAGGGAAAACGCGGGAGCGGGGAAGGCGAGGCGGAGGGGAGGAAGGCAGGAAGGAGGGCAGGCGGGGGGGAGAGAAGCGGAAAGCAACCAGCCGAGAGAGCAGGCGGCGGCCGTAGGAGTGGTGGCGGTGGCGGCAGCAGCCAAGTGGGAGGAGTCCTGATCCCTCGCTTCTGCTTTCCCCCCCCAGCCCGGGAAGCCTCCTTCTCCCCCACCCCATCCCTCCCCCCCCAGCCCGGACCCCCTTCTCTCCCGGCCTTTTCCCCAGCGCGCACCTCCCCAAACCTCCCCTCTCGGAATGGGTAGCAGAGAGTCAATACGGCAGGAGGAGGAGCAGCAGCAAGCAGCCGCAGTTGTTAGCTTTACCTCCGGGAAAAGAGGAGACAGAGGACGGCGAGAGCGCGAACTTGATGCACTTGTAGTAGGGCAGTGAGTCCCGCCAGGCCCGCCCCGCGCCTGCGCCGCTCGTCTTCCAAGTTTGGGCAGTGACGTCAGGATGCGGCCCTCTCACCGCCCTCCTGCGGCAGACAGTCTTCTGCTTGCCGCCCTCAATCAGAAGGGAGGGCCGCATTTGCACAGAGCAGGGAGGGCTGTTAGAGGGCCGGATTGAACCGCCCCGCGGGCCGCAAATGGCCCGCGGGCCGGACTTTGGACATGCCTGATATAGGCTTATAATAAAGTAGAATTAAATCCTGGCCAATATTTTAAGTTAGTACCATCTTGGTAAGACCACACTTGGAATATTGCATCCACTTTTGGTCGCCACAATATAAAAAGTTGTTGAGACACTAGAAAGAGTGCAGAGAAGAGCAACAAAGATGAACAGAGGACTGGAGGCTAAAACATATAAAGAACAGTTGCAGGAACTGGGTATGTCTAATTTAATGAAAAGCATGACGAGGGGGTGACATGATAGCAGTGTTCCAATATCTCAAGGGTTGCCACAAAGAAAAGGGGGTCAACCATTCTCCAAAGTACCTGAAGGCAGGACAAGAATCAATGGATGGAAACTAATCAAGGAGAGATCTTACCTAAGGAGAAATTTCTTGACAGTGTGAACAACTAATCAGAGGACTGTGTGAACAACTAATCAGAGGACTGTCTTGCCTCCAGAAGGTCCTTCCCAACTCTGTTATTCTGTTATTTCCTGCAGGTCTACCTGGCAAAGCTGATGCGATGAGACAGGAGCATCCAGTTAAGATAAAACCCAAGGAAATGTTGTTGGATTAAAGACAAATAAGGCAAGACACAGAGCTGGACCAGAATTCATTATCACCATCCCTTATTCCAGTGTGAGATGTTGATCCTTGAGGAAGGAGAGAACAAAAGAAAATGACAGAAGAGTCTCCTAATGGACCCTGTTAAACAGCATTAAAAAGGGCTTAAAGAGGGCTTTTCAATCCTAAGGTGCAGTTTTTGTTTAATTTCTAATTTTCACCCTTTTCTCTTATTGATCAAATGGCAAGACGATATCCTTGCTTTGCTACTAGACATCCTGGAAGTTCAGACTGGACCTGAACAGACCAGTGCTACTGACTTATCCTCTGGTTGCTAAGGAAACTGAGTTTGTACAAATGGGCTAAGCCAAACATGATGCTTTTCACACTCAGCCTGTTGGAACAAATCCGTAAAGCAGAATTCTGCAAAGAAAAAGAAGGAGGGAGACAAAAAAAAACATGGTTAACTCCCTAACAAGAAGAAGATGCATAAGAGCTTTGGCATCCTGGCTCCCATCAATATTCCATTCCCCTGTATTTTCTGTTTTTTTTTTAGTGTTTAGTTTTTGTTTTAATAGAATGCAGCATGGTGCAGTTGTCAAGAGACCGGATTCCCACTGCAGAGACCCTGCTCAAGGCCATCTCAGCTATACAACTGTAGTGGTCAAGTTAGCAATGTTAAGTCACGGGTTCTTTGGCGCAGGAATGAAGACGAGGTAACTGAGTACAGGGAAACTCGTAGTTTATTTCGTGTAGAAACTGTACCCTAAACCCACACTAACTGGATCCTGGTTCCCAGTACCTCTCCTAGTCGGTTCTTCCGACAGGTGTTTGGGTGGCCGGTCTCTCTGGCCACCCAAACCACTGCGATGTGGCCTGTCCTTCCGCAAGCTCTGCATGTGGCTGATCGGAATCTGCAATCGGCGCAAAATGGTTGCTGCTGCACCCCTTACATCTAGGTAACAGAACTGCCTTGTAATTGTTCTCTCGCTGCTGGCTGTTGTGGTGTTGCACATTGGGTTTCTTTTGGAGTCTGTTGATTTCGGGCTCTTCTTCTTCTGAAGATTCATCGGTGCGTTTGGCATCCTCAAAGTGGACCATTTCTTCAAACTTTGTCATTTTGGTGGGCTATACTGCTTGAACTGCACCCCATCACTTCGTCTTGTGCCTCAGAAAACGTTAAGTTTGATCTGGCAAAGAGTCTCTGCTGAAGCGTTCGGTCCCGTAGGCCGCAGACGAGCCGGTCTTGTAGTCGCTCTTCTAAATTTGAAAATTTGCAAAGGCGTGCGGCCTGCCTTAGGCCCGCTATGAATTCCGAAGCTGATTCCCCGGGTTGCTGCACTCTCTGGTTGAACTTGAACCACCAAGCCATTTCAGACATCTTGGGCTGGAAATGTCCAGTTAGCTTCTTTTTGAGGTCTGTGTAGGAGACCGCTTCAATCGGTGTCGGTGCAAAAAGGTTCTCGGCCAAGTCAAAGGTTGCTGGGCCACACACACAAAGTAGCGTTGTGGCCTTCAGTCCTTCTTCCGCGATCTGATTTGCCCTGAGGTAGTTCTCTACCTAGGACAAATATGATGGCCATTCCTCTGGGTGCTTCATGTCGAATTCTCAAAGCTTCCCAACTTTCGGCATTCTTCCTTTGCTGGTTCCTGCGTTTCCTTCTGAATCCTGCTTTCCAGGCTCAGGGAATGAATCCACTGAGCATGAGGTTGCTAGTGTAGCTTGCTAGCCGACCTTGAGAGGGGGGGGGATGCCTTTTCCCTCCGGCGTGCACTGCCTTCCACTCGTAGACCTCAACTCTTTTTTTCAGTGAAGCAGGATCCCACCCTCATCGCCAGTGTTAAGTCGTGAGTTCTTTGGCGCAGGAATGAAGATGAAGTAACTGAGTACAGGGAAACTCATAGTTTATTTCATGTAGAAACTTTACTAGCAAATGGCTGCAACTAGCCGCTATATATAGTCTAGCCCCTAGGCAGCAGCCAATAGGTTTGAAACAACCATTGCCGCCTAGGGATAGCCAATTATAGTGCTGGAGACTTGTAGTCTGGGTTGCTGGAGAGCCGTTAGCTGCTCCAGCAACCCACGTGGTATTACAAATGAGCCCAGTACATAACAAGCAACATGATTGTTAAATGAATCTGGCTCCCCATTGATTTTGCTTGTCAAAAGGTTGAAAAAGGGGATCACATGACCCTGGGATACTGTAACCGTCATAAATATCAGTCAATTAACAAGCATCCAAAATTTAATCACAAGACCACGGGGATGCTGCAATGGTCATAAGTGTGAAAAATAGCCATAAGTCACTTTTTCCAATGCCATTGTAATGATCACTCAACAGTTGCTCAACAGTAGTAACTGTGAGAAGGGATCTCGGAGTTCTAGTGGACAATCACTTAAATATGAGCCAATCGTGTGCTGCAGCTGCCAAAGAAGCCAACACAGTGCTAGGCTGCATGAACAGAGGGATAGAATCAAGATCACGTGAAGTGTTAATGCCACTTTACAGTGCCTTGGTAAGGCCAAGCTTGGAATACTGCATCCAGTTTTGGTCACTATGTTGTAAAAAAGATGTTGAGACTCTAGAAAGAGTAAAGAGAAGAGCAACAAAGATGACAAGGGGTCTGCAGGCTAAACCACAGGATGACTGGCTAAGGCAACTAGGTCTGTTTAGGCTAATGAGAGGAAGGCTTAGAGATTACATGTTAGCCATCTTCCAATACTTGAAGTGCTGTCACAGGGAAGAGGGCATCAATTTATTTTCCATAAAACCTGAGGGCCACACAATAAGCACTGGGTAGAAGCTCATCAGAGGGAGATCCATTCTGGAAATAAGGAAAAATTTCCTGTCAGTGAGAAGAATGGATAAATGGAACAGCCTCCTGGAGTTGTGGACACTATATCTCTGGAGGCTTTCAAGAAAAGATTGGACAACCATTTGTCTAGGACCAGGGTCTTCAAACATGACCCTTTAATGACTTGTGGACCTCAACTCACAGAATTCCTCAACCAGCATTGGTGGCTGGGGAATTCTGGGAGTTGAAGTACACAACTCATAAAAGGGCCAAGTTTGAAGACTCCTGGCCTAGGAGGCTGGACTACAAGACCTCCAAAGTCCCTTCCAGCCCTCTGACTCTATGACTTTGGGCCATTCATTTAATCTCATTCAGCTCAATCTACCCTGAAAAGTTTGTGGTTGTGAGACCAATATGGAGGGAAGGGTGCTATGTGCGCCACTGGAGGAAAGGCAGAAATACCTATGGCAAATTTAGTGAATTAGGAATCTGCCACACATTTTAGTTACAGGAAAGTAGATTTAGGGAGACTACTTCAAGAAATTGCTGATATTAAGTGCTCCTGATGCCTGATCAGCCATGCCGAAGATCTACTGTACATTATTGAGCAAGGAATCCAGTTTGGGTGGCCTGCAATTTCCACACTCCCCACTCACCCACCCTTCCCATAATTATACAGGTAATTCTCAACTTACAACAGTTCATTTAGTGACCGTTCAAAGTTACGACGGCACTGAAAAAACATGACTTATGACCATTTTTCACACTTACGACCTTTGTAGCATCCCCACGATCATGTGATCAAAATTCAGATGGTTCATGCTTATGACCGTTTATTTATTTATTTATTTTTGGGACTTATATGCCGCCCTATCTCCCGAAGGACTCAGGGCGGCTAACAACAATAAAAAAATACAATAATATAAAAGTTAAAAAAGAATTCAACTAGCAGTCCCAATACTAAAATTAAAAACATTTTAAAAATCCCTGTCGTCAGTCCAGGTCAGCCTGATGGAAAAGGAAAGTTTTGAGGTCGCGGCGAAAGGACCGGAGATCTGGGGCCATCCGGAGCTCAAGGGGAAGTTGGTTCCACAGGGCTGGTGCTCCCACAGAGAAGGCCCTCCCCCTGGGGGTCGCCAGCCGACATTGTCTAGCCAACGGCACCCCGAGGAGGCCCTCCCTATGTGAGCGCACTGGGCGATGGGAAGTCGTTCCCGGCAGCAGACGGTCCTGCAAATATCCCGGGCTTAGGCCATGTAGGGCTTTAAAGGTAAGTACCAGCACCTTAAATCTCACCCAGAGGGCAACCGGTAACCAATGCAGCTCACGCAGGAGGGGTGTAATATGGGAGTATCAGGATGCTCCCATCACTACCCGCGCGGCCGCATTCTGCACCAGCTGGAGCCTCCGGGTGGTCTTCAAGGGCAGCCCCATGTAGAGAGCGTTGCAGTAATCTATACGGGAGGTGACGAGTGCATGAGTGACCATATGTAAGGCATCTCAGTGCAGATAGGGGCGCAACTGGCGCACCAGGCGAACCTGGGCAAATGCCCCCCTGACCATTGCTGTGTCCCAAGGTCATGTGATCACCTTTTGCAACCTTCTGACCAGCAAAACCAGTAGGGAATCTGACTGGATGGTGGAAGCCGAAGAAGCTTCTTGGATGAGAAGCAAAATGTCTTCAAAGAAAAACAAGAAAGTCCAGTTGCCTTGTGAAAAAGCATCTTTGGGATAACTATGACCCAGATGACTGAGAATCTCCATAGACATCAAGGGCTGCCTGTATAATGTATAGTTGGTTTAATAAAACCCTGGAAAGGGAAAAAAAAAGAAACAATTTGGAGATGACTGGTTTACATAGTGACATTGAATGCTGAATTGTCTGAGGCTGGCATGTATTTTAGGCTATCTGGAAGGACACTGATCCTCATATTTGTAGAACAGCATGCAGCAAGAATCTTTCTGTAATCACAGCTGCAAAGGGACATATTTCAATTTGTTCTGTGCTCCATTATTTTTCTTAAGCTTCGGTCAACTTTGTTCTATTTTTGCATCCATCTGAATTTTTCTGAAGTTCATATAAAATTCACAGGCGTTTCCATTTACCTCTCTCTTGTGATATATGCCCTTTTTTTTGATGGTGTCCTTTTCCTTAAGACCTGCATTTTGGTAAATATGTCATCGGTAATATGATAGAGTTATGTACGTTTTCTCTTGGAATTATCTGCAGAATTTTATTCACACTTTGATCCCTGATGCACAGCTTTGTATGACTCTTTTTGACAGGCTGCACTAAGGGAAGGGCATTTACTGTCCTTGAAGTACTTCTGGACTACATAGCTCTTTTTTGGTTTACCGTCGGCAGTGCTGGTTGGACAGATAAAAAATGAAGCCCAGCAAATCTGCATGATCATTTCAAAGCCTCTGAGATTAATCTCAAAGACAGAACCTTAAAGTTGGAAATGGCCATTTAGACAAGAAATCTACTTCCTGTTTAGGGCATGAATCTAAATTAAAGTATCCCAGATGGATGGATGGCTGTCTTCCACCTGAACACATCCAATGAAAGGGCCCCATCACCATTCTAGATCAAAGGGTCTCCCAACTTGACAATTTTAAGACTTGAATTCCGGGAGTTCAAGTCCCAAGTCTTAAAGTTGCCAAGTTTGGAGAACCTGATCTAAATTATTGGCTCCACTGCCAACTGAAAGGGGTTTTTTACGCCTCAGTTGGATCTTGCCTTCCTGTCTTCTCAATCATTTATTTCCCATTTTGCACTCTGAGCATGATCTTCTTCTTGAGGCTTCCAAGATTCATTGCTAGTCTAATGTTTATTTCTTTATTAAATTTATATGCCACCGTCTCACGGTTTGAAAGGATTTTGACTCCACCATTCAGTCAGAACTGAAGAAGCTTCTTGGATGATAAGCGAAGTGTCTTCAAGGAACTGTCTTCAAGGAAAAACAAAGTCCAGTTGTCTTTTGAAAAAGCACCTTTGGGTCTCCCTCTGCCCTCTTGGTCTTTCGTAAAGGCCTGAAGACCTGGCCCTGCCAGTTGGCCTGGAGCCCCAACAGGGGTACATCATATTAACAACAACAACAACAACAGCAATAATAATAATAATAATAATAATAATAATAATAATAATAATAATAATAATAATAATAATAATAATGTTAGAAAGAACCTTGGAGGTCATCTAGTCCAATCCCCTGCTCAGGCAGGAAACCCTATACCATTTCAGACAAATTGCTGTCCAGTCTCTTCTTAAACAACTTCCAGTGTTGGAGCATTCACAGCTTCTGGAGGTAGGTTGTTTCACTGATTAATTGTTCTAACTGTCAGAAAATTTCTCCTTAGTTCTAGGTTGCTTCTCTCCTTGATGAGTTTCCATCCGTTGCTTCTTGTCCTGCCTTCAGGCGCTTTGGAGAATAGCTTGACTCCTTTGTGGCAGCCCATGAGATATTAGAACACTGCTATCATGTCACCCCTAGTCCTTCTCTTCATTAGACTGTTGTTGTTAGTTGCGAAGTCGTGTCTGACCCATCGCAACCCCATGGACAACGTTCCTCCAGGCCTTCCTGTCCTCTACCATCTTCTGGAGTCCATTTAAGCTCACACCTACTGCTTCAGTGACTCCATCCAGCCACCTCATTCTCTGTCATCCCCTTCTTCTCTTGCCCTCAACCTTTCCCAGCATTAGGCTCTTCTCCAGTGAGTCCTTCCTTCACATTAGGTGGCCAAAATATTTGAGTTTTAGCTTCAGGATCTGGCCTTCTAAAGAGCAGTCAGGGTTGATCTCCTCTAGGACTGACCGGTTTGATCGCCTTGCAGTCCAAGGGACTTGCAGGAGTCTTCTCCAGCACCATAGTTCAAAGGCCTCAATTCTTTGGTGCTCAGCCTTTCTTATGGCCCAACTTTCACAGCCATACATTGGAACTGGGAATACCATAGCCTTGACTATACACACTTTTGTTGACAGGGTGATGTCTCTGCTTTTTAGTGTGCTGTCTACATTTGTCATGGCTTTCCTCCCCAGGAGCAAGCATCTTTTAATTTCTTGGCTACAGTCCCCATCTGCAGTGATCTTGGAGCCCAGGAAAATAAAATCTGTCACTACCTCCATTTCTTCCCCATCTATTTGCCAGGAATTGAGAGGGTTGGATGCCTTGATCTTGGTTTTCTTAATTAGACTAGACATACCCAATTCCAGCAATTGTTCCTTATAGGTTTTAGCCTCCAGTCCCCTGATCATCTTTATTGCTCTTCTCTGCTCTCTTTCTAGAATCTCAACATCTTTTTTACATGACCAAAACTGGATGCAGTATTCCAAATGTGGCCTTACCAAGGCATTGTAAAGTGGTATTAATACTTCATGTGATCTTGATTCTATCCCTGTTAATGCAGCCTAGTAATGTGTTGGCTTTTTTGGCAGTTGCTGGCTCATATTTAAGTGATTGTCCACTAGAACTCCGAGATCCCTCTCACAGTAACTACTGTTGAGCAAGGTACCACCTATGCTATACCTGTGAATTTGATTTTTCCTGCCTAAATGCAGAACCTTACTTTTTTCACCATTGAATTTCATTTTGTTAGATAGTGCCCAGTGTTCGAGTCTGTCCAGATCCTTCTGTATCTTAAGCCTGTCATCTGGAGTATTGGCTATTCCTGTCAGCAAATTTGATGAGTTCCCCATCTATCCCCTCATCCAAATCATTGATGATGTTGAAGAGCACTGGGCCTAGAACAGAGCCTTGGGGCACCCCACTACACATTTCCCTCCATGTACATACAGTTCCATTGAGGACTACATGCTGAGTACGGCCAGTCAGACAGCTACAAATCCAACTGGTGGTGATACTATCTAACTCACATTTTTCTATCTTATCAAGTGGTAGTTGTGGTCTACTTTATCAAATGCCTTACTGAAGTCCAAGTAAATTATATCCACAGCATTCCTCTGGTCCACTAATTTTGTCACCTGGTCAAAGAATGCAATAAAATTTGTCTGGCATGATCTGTTTTTGACAAACCCATGTTGGCTTTTGGTAATGACTTTGTTTGCCTCTAGGTGCTCGCTGATTCATTGCTTGATTATCTTTTCCTAGATCTTCCCAGGTATTGAGGTCAGGCTGATAGGTCTGTAGTTATCTGGATCCATTTTTTTCCCTTTTTTGAAGATGGGAATTACATCAGCTCTTTTCCAATCCTCTGGTAGATCCCCAGTGCTCCAGGATCTTTGAAAGATATAGTTCGGTGGTTCTGAGATCACATCTGCCAGTTCCTTCAGAAACTTGGAGTGTAATCCATCTGGTCCTGGTCATTTGGACTTGTCTAGGCTGGACGGGTGCTCACCATTTTCTTGCCTATCTTAACTTGTGTTTCTAATCTGTTTTCCACAGTGCTGTTTTTGATAGGTTGGACTGGTTTTTCCCTTTGTATAAATACGGATGCAAAAAACGAGTTGAGTAGTTCTGCTTTCTCCTTGCTGCTTGTCACCTTCTTGCCACTTTTTCCCACTAGTGGACCAATCATTTCTTTAAGTTTTTTCTTGTGTTTTTTACATGTTGAAAGAAGCTTTTTTGTTGTTGTTATTTTTGACTTTTGTTGCAAGCCTTGGTTCATTTTGAGCCTTAGCTTTCCTCACTTCATCTTTGCAGGCTCGGGCTATTTGCTGATATTCTGCCTTAGTTATGTGCCCCTCTTTCCACTTGTTATATTTGTCCTTTTTATCTTTCCATTTTGTCTTTCAATATTGGAGATGGCTGATAGATTAAGACCATCTGTCAGAAATGGTGTAGGGTCTCCTGCTTGGGTAGAGGGTTGGAGTAGATGACCTACAAGGTCCCTTCCAATTATTCTATTCTATTCTATTCTATTCTATTCTATTCTATTCTATTCTATTCTATTCTATTCTATTCTATTCTATTCTATTCTATTCTATTCTATTCTATTCTATTCTATTCTATTCTATTCTATTCTATTCTATTCTATTCTATTCTATACCTCACCTCCTGTCTCTGCATATTCTGCCCTTTTCCTCCCATGTTTTTAATTGTAAATTCTTGCGGTTCGTCACAGCCAGATGTTCAGATTGGCTTTGGCATTTTTATCCACCTATTGAGTCTTTCCCACGATAGGCAGATGTGGATTTTTGATGCACGAGTTTTTATTGCTTAAATATTTTGTTGGCTTTTAATGTTATAAGCTGCCAAGATTCACCTCTAAGTGAGATGGGCATCAAAAAAGTCTACCACAAAATACAATTAAAATTAACAACAATTAAATAAAGGTTTGTAATACGCCACTCCGAAGTATTGCAAGATGTGCACATTCTCACATTATGGAGGATTCTGCAGCATTGATCTGAGAGACTTAGCAAAACAGCGCTTGCTTGCTTGTTTACTCTCTTCCTTTCCTACTTGGTTAGCAATAAGGTAGAACACTAGAGTTGATGCCACTGGAGCAACAGAATGATCAAGCAATCTTCTAGTCCTCATGTTCTTAGCCTTATTTTTCTGCCTTTTCCACAGGCACGGGCTGCCTTAATGAAACTAGCTGCTTGGTAGAGCAAACTGATTTGCACTCTCAAAAGAACATTAGCCTGGGGACTTTCAGTCAATTTATTTTTCATGCCTAAGAAGTGAACTGAATGACTGGCCAATTTTCTACAAAAAAATATTGTATAATTCAAATTACTTAGGGAATGTAAAAATACATTTCAGACCCGATGAATGACTTTAGATAAATGTTAAAATTTTCCATATATTTATTTCCATTCCTTCCTGCTGCAGCAAAATGTGCAGTACAGGTGCTCCTTGTCCAGTGATCACTCATTCACCAGCTGTTTGAACTTACGACAGCGCTGAGCCAATGGAACTTATGATCAGACCTTGCATTTATCTAGGTCGCAGCATCTTTCGTGCCTGACTCACAGTTATGATGTTGCAGCATCCTGTGGTCATTGGATCGCAATTTGTGAACTTTGGGGTCAGCTTCCTATAAACAGTGCCAATAGCGAAGCTGGCAGGAAATTGCAAATGGCAACCATGTGAAATGCTCACTTAATGATCCATGATGACTTGCTTAATGACAGCAAACAGAAATGCTGGATTTTCCATCTCTAAGCAGTAATGTGACATCGTGCTTTACAGCCATATTGCTGTAAAGCAATTGGGATAGGAATTCTCTAGGATTATTAGAACCTGGACTTCTATTAAGAAAGCATCATGGTTCATTTTTTTATTGTCTTTTCATTTATGTAAATAGCTTGACTTGAATGTGAGCCAGCAGTGTGCAGCCGCCGCCAAAAAAGCTAAATCATATGAAGAACGGCTATAGGACTTGGGTTTGGCTAGTCTAAAGAAAAGAAGAAACAGAGGTGACATGATAACAGTGTTCCAGTATTTGAGAGGCTGCCACAAAGAAGAGGGGGGCAAACTATTCTCCAAAGCACCAGAGGGCAGGCCATGAAACAACGGTTGGAAACTGACCAAAGAGAGACGCATCCTGGAATTAAGGAGAAACTTCCTAACAGTGAGGACAATTAACCAGGGGAACAGCTTGCCTCCAGAAATCGTGGGCACTCCATCACTGGAGATTTTTAAGAAGAGGCTAGAATAGTCACTTATCTGAAATGGTATAGGTTCTCCTGTTTGAGCAGGGGGCTGGATTAGAAGACCTCCAAGGTCCCTGCCAATTCTATTTTATTCTATTCTAGTTTTTTTGTAAGAGCTTGGGAGGAGAGCCAGACTGAACTAAAACCAGGGTGAAGTCTAGTGGTTGGAGCCTGAGACTTCTGACTGCATCCCTTTGAGCAGAACACAGTGAAAAAGCACATTGACATAAATTAACTATTAAGCACTACATTTCAGCAATGAACCATGGCAAAGCCTGAGGTGAACAATAGAAGAATAGAGCCATATGTGGTCAATAGGTTGACTTTGTGAAGGGATCTTCCCTTCCCTCTCTCCTATTGGTCTGGAGCAGGTCACCTGAAAGAATCCCAGCAATTAGTTGGACAATATGAATTCCTTGGTTTGGCCCAAGAGATGAAGATCGGTTTCATCAGAGCATGAGACGCTGCTACAGGTAATCCTCAACTTACAACCTTTCGTTTAATGACCATTCAAAGTTAAAACAGCACTAAGAAAAGAACTTACAACCAGTTTTCACACTTACGACCATTGCAGTATCCCATGGTCACATAATCAAAATTGGGCCCTTGGCAAATGGCATGTCTCTATCAGAGTTGCATCCTCCCGCGGTCATGTGATCACCATTTTGTCACCTTCCCAGCCGGCTTCCGACAAGCAAAGTCAGTGGGGGAAACCAGATTCACTTAACGACAGCATGATTTACTCAACAGCTCTGGTCATAAAATGGGGCAAAACTCACTTAACAATGGAAATTTGGGGCTCCATTGTAATTGTAAGTCAAGGACGACCTGCATTTGCAGAACAGATGAGGAATAAACTCAACCAGCCCTTGATGGAAAACCTTGTTGTGTTGCTTTGTTATACAAAGAGTCCATCGGTTGCCATACGACAACTGGATTGCCAAAGGGCTAATTGCAGCTGGTCTGGGCTTGCATTCAACTTAGGTATGGATGGCTGGAAGAGGGTTCTGGAGAGAAATTGACAAGGGCGATTGCATTGCCATTCCCTTTTACTTTCTCTTCTATCTCTGCCTTATTAAGAAGTGTGTTTATCTTTTTTTTAAAAAAAAATCCCTCTCCCCTTTCTAAACTAAGGGAAAAGCATGCAAATGAGAAGGGGTTCTGGTAGATTTTCTGTAAGAAACAAGTTATGTCAAGTTAACTGGCATTCTTTCTTGGCAAGAGAAATATTTCATAGACCTGAAATGTTGGAAAAGTCCATTTAGGCTACAGAATCTGGCTCCTTGCTTGGTGCAGAGATCCAAATTAAATTCATCCAGCCTTGGCCTGGATAAATCCAGCACAGGGAAGCTTATCGTCTCCTTCAGTAATTGCTTTGGTTGTTGTTACTATTAGGCTGTGTTTCCTCAACATTCGGCTGGAATCTGCCCCTCCTGAAAATAAAATGCAATTTGTCTTCAGGGGCTGGATGTTCTGAACCAGCCCTCTTCTCGCACCCCTAATCAAAAGAAGAGTCTGGAAAGCGTCCAAGACCAAAAGGCTTCTGCCAAGTTTTAATTACACTGATACAAGAATACAAGAGCTTGACTTCTCAAACGGAAAAGTTGCTTTCAGCAACCAGCCCCTCCCCAAACACTTCTTTTATAGAGAGCTCAGGGCGTGGTCTCCCTGTGCCTCCTCCCGAGGAGTCCCATAGCCTTTCTTTGTTTGTCCCTGCTCGTCTGCCTCCTGCGTCGGGCGTCCTTGAACAGGGCCAGCTGTGGGTCATCATCCTCCGCACTCTCGGGCTCACACAGCTGAGAAGAGGTTCCCGGCTGAGGACTCTGCAAAGTCTCCAAATCATCATCAGCCGGTTCGTTTCCCTCCTCCCCACATCTGAGTCCTCCGATACATCGGACCCGGCTGTCGGACCCACAGGCTGGCCCTGAGTCACAACACTATCCCGCACCGCAGGGCCCTTCCCCCGGGTCTGCCGATCCGGATGCGGTCGGGATGGGAACTGTTCGTGAAACGCAGTCACCAACGCAGGGGCATGAACGGCGGTCGCGTCTTCCCATGTGAAGTCCTCCGGCCCGTACCCTTTCCACTCGATCAGGTACTGGAAGCGACCTTTCAGCCAGCGGGAATCCCTGATGCTGGCGACCTCGTACTCGGGGGTGCTGTCGCCATCACGAGGTCCTGATGGGGGAGGTTCCGCTTGGCGAAGTGGACAAGCCGGTTGTTCGGGGACCAACAAGGACTGATGGAAGACGGGGTGCACGCGCAGGGAACGTGGCAGAGTTAAACGATAGGCGACCGGGTTGATGACGGCCTCGACTGGGAACGGTCCAAGGTAACGGTGGTCCAGCTTCCTCGCCGGCCGAGTGGATGGTAGGTTCCTGGTGGACAGCCAGACCCGATCCCCCACCGATAATGGAGGCGTATCCCTTCTCGACCGATCGGCGAACCTCTTGTAGTCGGCCTTGGCCTTCTCCAGCTGCCGTCGCACCAACCGATGGATCGCCTGTAACTCCGCCATGAATTCGTTCGCTGCCGGCTCCGGTGAGTCCACGGGAGAAAGGGGGAAAAACCGAGGGTGATAACCCACATTGGCCAAGAACGGTGTCATCTGCGTGGAGGTGTGCTGCGAGTTGTTAAAGGCAAACTCGGCTATGGCCAAATAGTCCACCCAATTGTCCTGCTGCAGGTTAACGTAGCAGCGCAGATACTGCTCCAAAATGCCGATGACCTTCTCGGTACCCCCGTCGGTCTGAGGATGATGCGCGGACGAGAGGCAAACCTTAATGTCCAACGCCCGCATCAACTCCTGCCAGAAGCGGGCTGTAAACTGGGCCCCCCTATCGGAGACGACTCTATCGGGAAGGCCGTGCAGCCGGAACACCTGTTGGATGAACATGCGACTAGTGGCGCGAGCTGACGGTAAGCCGCGACAGGGGATGAAGTGCGCCATCTTGGTCAACATGTCCACCACCACAAACACTGTCGTGAAGCCGGAGGATGGGGGTAGATCCGTCAGAAAGTCCATGGACACAGCCTCCCAGGGTCTCTTGGGCGTTGGCAAAGGCTGCAGTAAACCAGGCGGGGCCCCTGTCGCTGACTTGGCCTGCCTGCATGGGACGCAGGAGGTGACATAAGACTGGACATCGTGTCGGACTCGGGGCCACCAGAATGTACGGGAGACCAGGTTCAGAGTCTTGAACAGGCCAAAATGCCCCGCAGCCGGGTTATCATGACATTGGCTGAGGACGAGTCCCCTGAGTGGCCCTCCTGGAACATAGAGCCGGTCACGATAATACAGGAGTCCATCCGTGACCGACCAAGGCGAATCTGGCCCCACCTCTTCCTTCCGCTGAGCCACCCACGCCTCCTGCTGCTGCGCCTCCCGGATCCGAGCCCGTATATCCACCGGCTCCCGCACCGCAGCAAAAGACTCGACGGGGATCACGGTCCTGGGCGGAAGCTTGTCTTCCACTCGGGTGTACTCGGGCTTCCTGGACAGAGCATCCGCTCTCTGGTTGTGCCCACTTGGTATGTACCGCACCCGGAAGTCAAACCTCGCAAAGAAGAGGGACCACCGGATCTGGCGTTGGTTCAAATTCCGAGCGGTCTGCAGGCTTTCCAGATTCTTGTGGTCCGTCCGGACCTCGATTTGATGCCGCGCCCCCTCCAGATGATGCCTCCAAGCCTCGAACGCCGCCTTGATG
Organism: Vipera ursinii; assembly: GCF_947247035.1. Classification (NCBI taxonomy): domain Eukaryota; kingdom Metazoa; phylum Chordata; class Lepidosauria; order Squamata; family Viperidae; genus Vipera; species Vipera ursinii. The sequence continues at coordinate 347,395,764 of NC_139512.1, read as the reverse complement.
GCCAGCAGCTCCTTCTCCCAGATGGTATAGTTGCGCTCCGAGGGATTCAATTTCCGTGAGTGATACGCGCAAGGGAAAAGGGTACCGTTGGGCGTCGCTGCCTGGAGTAACACGGCCCCAATGGCAATGTCGGAGGCGTCCGCCTCCACGACAAACGGCTGTTGCGGGTCAGGATGCTTCAAGATGGGCTCCTTCATGAAGGCGTCCTTCAAAGCTTGGAACGCCTGTTGTTCGGGGGCGTTCCACTGGAACCGAGTCTTCTTCTGCAGGAGCCGGGTGAGGGGGGCTGTCAAGGCAGCAAAGCCAGGGATGAATGTCCGATAGTAGTTGGCAAATCCAAGAAGTCGCTGAATATCCTTCACGCGACGCGGGGGTTGCCAACTCTGCAACGACTCAACTTTACTCGGTTCCATGGCGATGCCCTCAGGAGAAATGCGGTGACCCAAGAAATCAATGGTCACCTGGTAGAACTGGCACTTCTCCAACTTGGCAAACAGCCGATGTTTCCGGAGGCGCTGCAGGACCTGACGGAGATGCTGATGATGCGCTTCACGCGACGGGGAGTAAATCAGGATGTCGTCCAGGTAAATCACAACAAACTGGTCCAACAGATCCCGAAAGATGTCATTCATAAAATGCTGAAACACAGCGGGGGCGTTGGTCAGGCCAAACGGCATCACCGTGTACTCGAAATGTCCATAGCGAGTACCAAACGCCGTCTTCCACTCATCACCCGGCCGAACCCTGACGAGGTTGTAAGCTCCACGCAGGTCCAGTTTCGTGAAGATCTTAGCCTCCCGGAGTCGGTCCAAGAGCTCGGGGATGAGGGGCAGCGGGTAGCGGTTACGCACCGTGATAGCGTTGAGTTTCCGGTAGTCACAGCAAAGCCGTAACTCGCCCGACTTCTTTTTGACGAAGAGCACGGGCGCAGACACTGGCGAGGACGAGGGCCGGATGAAACCACGAGCCAAGTTCTTCGTCAGGAAGTCCCGCAATGCAGCCAACTCGGGCTCCGACATGGAGTACAAACGCCCCACTGGGAGAGGCGCATCAGGGACTAGGTCAATGGAGCAGTCGTAGGGCCTGTGCGGGGGTAATTGGTCCGCCTCTGACTCGCTGAACACGTCAGCAAAGTCGGACAGTTCGGGAGGCAAGGAAACCCCTGGGGAACCCTCCACCTGGCCGGCACAGATATGGCGGGTGTGGTCCACGCACTGCAAACTTGGGAAGGTGACCAAGTTCTGAGACCAATAGATCTGTGGATCATGCGCCCGGAGCCACGCCAGTCCCAAGACCACGGGGAAGTGCAGATCCGAAGTGACGTAGAACTGAATGGCCTCCACATGGGTACTGATGGCCATACACACGGGTTGCGTGGCGGCCGTGATAGGCCCGGACAGGAGCACTCGACCATCGATGGTCTCCACAAGCATGGGCGGATCCACTGGACACTGGGGAACAGCCCATTTGGCCACAAAGGCCGAATCCATAAAGTTAGTGGTAGCCCCAGAGTCAATTAAGGCATGGACTGGAATCCCCTCTGGCTTGCCAGGAAGGATCAGACGTGCCTCCAAAATCAAATGCCGTGGAGGTTCACAGGCACCGTCGGAACAACGTCGCTCGGTGTGGATGTTGTGGGTCGCCCGATCTTTCACACCGTCTAGATCGGGCTCGGGCCGTTTCCCGATAGCAAAGCAGGGGACTTTCTCGGGGCAGGCTTGGTCACTGACGCCCGCTGACGCTTCTTCGGGCAAGAAGCAGCCAAATGTCCAGGGTCCCCACAGTAAAAACACAACCCCTCCGATCGGCGTCTGTCTATTTCCGTCACCGATAGACGGGACCTGGCGGCACCCAGCTCCATTGGCTCCTCCCTCTGGACTGGGGGCTCACGCACAACAGGGGCGGCAGGGGTCTGTGGGGTGGCACGGCGACTCTTACGCTGCTGCAGCCGGGCATCGATCCGCAGACAAAGATGGATCAGCCCATTCAGGTCTGAGGGAATGTCCACGCGGGCCAGCTCATCCAACATCTCCTCTGACAAGCCATCCTGAAAGGCATCCACGAGCGCAGCCTCATTCCAGGCGGAATCCTGGCTAAGCAGCCGGAAATCGCTGATATAGGCCTGTAGAGGGCGCTGACCCTGCCTCAAAGCTTTCAGGCGTCGGGTGGCCGTCTGCGCCTTAATCGGGTCCTCGTACATGAGGCGCATATGGTCACAAAACCCCCCAAAGTTATCCAACACAGGGCTAGGCTGTGCCAACAGAGGCGTGCCCCAACGAGCTGCATCTCCCGACAGAAGGCTCAATACGAATCCCACCTTATCTCGGTCAGTGGGGAAATCAGCTGCTCTCACGCTGATATAAAGCTGGCATTGTCCCAGGAAGGCAGGAAACAGTTCTGGTTTACCAGCAAATTTATCCGGCATAGCTATCTGACATTTCCTCCTGGGTGGGGGGGCAGCATGTACCTGAGCCTGCAGTTGTGCCACCTGAGTGGCCAGCAAGGTGAGTTGCTGGTTGAGCTGGGCATTCACGGCAAGAAGCTGCTCCATCGTAGTATTAAGGGGTGGGTGGCTGAAAGCAAACTGTTCTGAACCAGCCCTCTTCTCGCACCCCTAATCAAAAGAAGAGTCTGGAAAGCGTCCAAGACCAAAAGGCTTCTGCCAAGTTTTAATTACACTGATACAAGAATACAAGAGCTTGACTTCTCAAACGGAAAAGTTGCTTTCAGCAACCAGCCCCTCCCCAAACACTTCTTTTATAGAGAGCTCAGGGCGTGGTCTCCCTGTGCCTCCTCCCGAGGAGTCCCATAGCCTTTCTTTGTTTGTCCCTGCTCGTCTGCCTCCTGCGTCGGGCGTCCTTGAACAGGGCCAGCTGTGGGTCATCATCCTCCGCACTCTCGGGCTCACACAGCTGAGAAGAGGTTCCCGGCTGAGGACTCTGCAAAGTCTCCAAATCATCATCAGCCGGTTCGTTTCCCTCCTCCCCCACATCTGAGTCCTCCGATACATCGGACCCGGCTGTCGGACCCACAGGCTGGCCCTGAGTCACAACACTGGACACACAATGCACGTTTGAGTGAGAAGGCATCAGAGATTCTGACACAGGATCCTAAAAGTGGACAACCTGTGCAACGTCCCCACAGGTGGCCACCAACCACTTGCATTATCAGCAACAGGCACACAGGCTGAGGAATTGTGGGAATTGAAATGTCCACAGAACGAATGGTAAAGATGATGGAATTGGCGGTGTTGGCGAAACTGACTCTTCTAATTGAAGAGAATTTATCTAGGTTTTTTTTTCCCAATAGAAGGGAGTATTTCTGGTTCGGAGCCCTTGGTGCTCTCTGATCTTGGTGGCTTTCTTGCAGATGTTTCATTACTAAACTAGGTAACATCATCAGTGTTGTTGTTGGGCCCTGTAGATGTTGCCTAGTTTGGCAAAGAAACGTCTGCAAGAAAATCACCAAGCTTAGAGAGCACCAAGGACCCCACAGTTTTGTTTCCATTTGGAAAGTACTTCTGGATTTTGTACTCAAAACTAGAAAAAAAATGGAACTTTGATTTTAGGTTTTGATGATTGGAATGACTTGGCTGTTAGAGAAATAGTTTGAAAGTTTTAGAAATATAAAGCAAAAGCTTGAATTTGTGACTTTTTTTTGTAGTCTACTGCATTGAAAAAAGTCTGACATCACTCCTTTTTCCCCGCTTTCTTATTTAACTTTCTCAAGTTTTCTTCCCATTTGTATTTATCTTATAATAAACTTTAATAAAATATTTTTTTCATGAATGAAGGCAAATATATGTGTCCCAGGATAATGTTGCAGGATCCAATCTGAGTCAGTAACCAGGACCAAAGATTTAATCTTCTAAGCTTTCAGACTTAGGCTGAAGCCCACCTATAGGGGACTTCTCTCCAGCAGTGTGTGCTGTTCTCTGTGTGGTATTTGTAATGTATTGGGCTTGTTTTGTTAAGGGAACACCACTGGGAAGGTTACTTGAGCAGGGAAGCTGGCTAATGGCTTCCAGCTCCTCAGACAACCCATCTCCAGCGCCGCTATTGGTTGCCTCTAGGGTGGCAATAGGTTGCTTTAAACCTATTGGCCGCTGCCTAGAGGCCAGGGTATAAATTGCTGCATTTGCAGCCCTGTTTCTCAGTTCAGATCCTGCAGGCAATAAACAATGATCTTTGCTGAACTCACTTGCCTCGTCTTCGTCATTAAGCAACGAACCCAGTACATAACAGTATTTATAGTGCCTGTTGCAAGTGGCTTTTTAGATGTTGATTGGAGCATGTTGACGGCTGGCTTTTAAGTCATTAGCTGTTGTTTCCTTGTGCTGCCCAGCCCTCACCTCATAAGTACTTGATAGGCTGGTGGTAAATCATTAAAAAAGAAAGAAAAGAAAAGAAATCCAGGCATCTTGAAGTCTCCCAGGTTGAGAAACGTTGTTGTAAACCCGTCAGTGGCTATGATGGGTAAAAAGTCTGACAATTCAACTCAATATACCTGGAAAGGGCTGTTGTAGATCATCATTATGAATAATCGTTGACTTATAACCACAACTAAGACTAGAATTTCTGTTGTTAAGCAAGACAGTTGTTAAGTTAGTCCAGGGGTCTGCAACCTTTTTTTTATTGAAAAGTTTTACAATACATTTTATCTTTAACAATCCCCCCCTCCCTCCACCCACCCCTACCTAACCCTCCCTATCCCTCTCCCCCTTCCCCTCCCCCCCCAACTTCCCAGAGCTAAGTACAAGGTATAAAAACAAAGAACAATCATAAACATCCATATGCTAACAACAATAAACTATTAAGTCTATCGCACTCTAGCTCATATAAAATGACTACAAGCAATACTAATATTACATAAAAAAGAAAAAAAAAGAAGAAAACTTATTCAAATGCTAGGTGAAACTTTTTAGTCCCATATTTGTTCTGGATATAATCAATCCACTTTTTCCACTCCATAAAATAACGTTCTTGCGAATGATCTTTCAAATAAGCCGAAATCTTTGCCATTTCCGCCAGGTCAGAAACTTTTAGAGTCCATTCTTTTATAGTCGGCAGTTCCTCCTTCTTCCAATATTGACCTATTAAGAGTCTTGCTGCTGTGATTAAATTCAACATCAACTTAATGTCCACAGCAGTAGCATCTGTAATTATGCCCAATAAAAACAGTTGCGGACAAAACTTTATCCTTTGCTTGAAGATCTTCTGCATATTCCACCAAATTTTTATCCAAAAAGCCTTAACCTTTTTGCAGGTCCACCATATATGAAAATACGTTGTATCTTCGCCACCACATCTCCAACATTTAGGTTGATAGTTCGGATACATACTTGCAAGCTTTTTAGGATCTAAATGCCATCTATAAAACATTTTATAAAAGTTCTCTCATAGGTTTTGGGCTTGCGTAAATTTTACGTTCCTCACCCAGATCTTTTCCCACGTGTCCATTGTAATAACTTCTTGAATATTCTGAGCCTATTTTATCATACAGTCTTTAACAAGTTCTGTTTCTGAGTCAATATCTATCAATGCAAGATAAATCTGTTTGATATGTGCTGGACCCTGATTTCTAATTTGCTTTATCAAATTTTCATCAGTCATTGAGAAACCAATTTTCTGGTCTTCTTTCCACCTGGCACGTAATTGACCATATTGAAACCAAGTTTGAACGATCTTCTCATCTCGCAAGAGATTGTACGGCTTCAAACACCAGACGTTCCTCTCCAAGCTTAAAATCTCCTTGTACATAGTCACATCATGTTTGAAGCCAACATTTATGTTTTCTATTGCATGTTTCGGGATTGCCCACAACGGCATCTTGTAGTCTAACTTATGTCTATACTTCTTCCAAACTCTCAACAATGCCTGTCTTAAAATATGCACTTTAAACACATTATCTACCTTCTTATCATACAACAAATATGCATGCCAGCCAAATAACAAGTCGTGGCCCTCAAGATTTAATAATCTCCCTTGTGTCAAATTAATCCAATCACTTATTCCTGACAACGCAGCAGCTTCATAATATAATTTAAGATTAGGCATTTTAAGACCACCTCTTTCACGAGTATCCTGCATAATCTTAAGTTTAACTTGTGGCCTTTTCCCTGCCCACACAAATTTATTGATACCCCGTTGCCATTCTTCCAGATTAGAGTCTTTTTTAAGAATCGGTATCATTTGGAATAAAAATAAAAATTTAGGCAGGACATTCATTTTCACTGCTGCAATTCTTCCCAGTAAAGACAATTGCAATTTTTCCCAGCTCTCCAATTCTTTTTGAATTTTTCCCCATAACTTTTCATAATTATTTTTATATAACTTTGCATTTGAGGGTGACAAATACACCCCCAAATATTTAACCCTTTTAACAATCTCAAATCCAGTTAATCCTTCTAAAAGGGCCTTTTGCGATACTGTCATGTTTTTGGCTAAAATTTTTGTTTTTTGTACATTAACCTTAAATCCAGAAACCTTCCCATATTGCATTATTATCTCCATCAGGTCCACAACAGAGTTTTCTGGCTGGGTCACCGTAACAACCAGATCGTCTGCAAATGCCCTCAATCTATAATCCTGATCTCTAATTTGAATACCCTTAATTTTTTCCGAATTCCGTATTTTTATCAATAATATCTCCAATGTTAAAACAAATAATAGAGGTGATAACGGACACCTTGACAACTTTAAGACTTGTGGACTTCAGCTCCCAGAATTCCTCAGCCAACTATGCTGAAGTCCACAAGTCTTAAACTTGTCAAGGTTGCAGACCCCTGAGTTGGTCACACCCAATTTAAGTTAGTCACACCGAAGACCTTTACCCCCCTCATTGCTAAGCAAATCACTTGCATTTATTAAGTGTAATAATATGGTTGTTAAGCAAATCTAGATTCCCCCATTGACTTTCCTATTGGAAGCCACATGAGAAGTTGCAAATGGTGATGACATGATTCTGAGACAGTGAAACCACCATAAGTACATGCCAGTTGCTAAGTACCCAAATTTTGATTAAAGGTAAAGGTAAAGGTTGCCCTGCGTATGCGTGCTAGTCATTTCCAACTCTATGGGACGGTGCTCATCTCCGCTTCAAAGCTGAAGAGCCAGCGCTTGTCCGAGGATGTCTCCATGGTCATGTGGCCGGCATGACTAGACGCCAAAGGTGTTACCTTCCCACCGTAGTGGTCCCAATTTTTCTACTTGCATTTTTACATGCTTTCAAACTGCTAGGTGGGCAGAAGTTGGGACGAGTAACAGGCGCTCACTCTGCTACGCGGCACTCGGGATTCGACCCGCCAAACTGCCGACCTTCTGATCGACAAGCTCAGTGTCCTAACCCACTGAGCCACCGTGTCCCTTAAATTTTGATTACATGACTATAAATAAAACCTCCTTTCCCATCAGCGCCAATTGCATAATCCTGGCTGGAAGGAATGAGCTGGAGTTTTTTTTTTTTCTTATAACATGACCATGGGGAGTTGTAAGTGCGAGTACTGGTTGTAAATCACTTTTTTCCAGTGCCATTGTCACTTGGAACAGTTGCTAAACAAATGGTTGTAAGTCAAGGACTACCAGTATTGTTATTTCATTTACATTTGCTTTCTTCTGAATAGCCCACTAAATACCCTTAAATCCAACCCTCAACTCCATGCCAGAACTTCAGATTAAAATGTCTCCAGCAAACATCTATAGGTGGTTCTTGACTACTATCTGAAGGGCTGCCACAAGGCAGAGGGGGCCAGGTTGTTCACCAAAGCACCAGAGGGAAGGACAAGAAACAATGGTTGGAAGCTGATCAAGGAGAGAACAACCTGGAATTAAGGAGAAACTTTCTAACAGTGAGGACAATTAAGCAATGGAACAGCTTGCTTCCAGAAATTGTGAGCACTCCATCACTGGAGATTTTTAAGAAGAGACTGGACATCCATCTGTCTGAGATGGTATAGGTTCTCCTGCTTGAGCAGGGGGCTGGACTAGAAGACCTCCATCGTCCCTTCCAGCTCTATTCTATTCTATTCTATTCTATTCTATTCTATTCTATTCTATTCTATTCTATTCTATTCTATTCTATTCTATTCTATTCTATTCTATTCTATTCTATTCTATTCTATTCTATTCTATTCTATTCTATTCTATTCTATTCTATTCTACGCTGTTCTGTACTGTTCTGTTCTGTGACCATTCAAAGTTACAACGTCACTGGAAAAAGTGACTTATATTTTTCACACTTATGACCGTTGTGGCATCCCCATGGTCATGTGTTCAAAATTCAGACACTTGGCAACTGATTCATATTTATGACGATTGCAGTGTTCCCGGGGTCACACAATCTCCTTTTGTGACCTTCTGACAAGCAAAGTCAAGGGGAAGACGCAGATTCACTTAACAGCCGTGTTACTAACTTAACAATTCACTTAACAACCATGGGAAAAAAGGTCATAAAATGGGGCAAAATTCACTTAACAAATGTCTTACTTAGCAATAGAAATTTTCAGCTCAGTTGTGGTCATAAGTCAAGAACTACCTGTATGCAGGCTCCCCTTGAGTGAAGACACCTGGGCTACATGGAAAAATAGTCCAGTCTGGCAGAAGGCAATTTCCAATCCCCAGAGAAGGACCAGTGAGCAAAGCCTTGTTGAATTCTGTCTGACTTCCAAAAGGCAGGACAGGTGGTCCTCAACCTATGACCACAATCAAGCCCAAAATTTCTGTTGCTCAGTGAAACACTTGTTAAGTGAGTTTTGCTCCATTTTACGACCTTTCTTGCCACTGTTGTTAGGCGAATCGCCGCAGTTGTTAAGTTAGTCACACGGTTGCTAAGTGAATCTGGCTTCCCCATTGACTTTACTTCTCAGAAGGTGGCAAAAGCTGGTCATGTGACCCTGGGACGCTGCAGTCGTGATAAGTGTGAACCAGATGCCAAGTGTCTGAATTTTGGTCATGTGACGATGGGGATGCTGCCAAGGTCATAAGTGTGAAAAAGGGTCATAAGCAGTGGTGGGATTCAGCTGGGTCGCACCACTTCGGCAGAACCAATAGCTAATTTTTTGTTGCCCATGCCCAGAATGGATTTCTGGAAGTGGCATCCACACAGAGAACCGGTTGTTCACATATCTGAATCCCACCACTGGTCATAAGTCACTTTTTCCAGCACTGTTGTAACTTTGAACGGTCAGCAAATGAACTGTTGTAAGTCGAGGACTATTTGTAGTTGGGCATGAGAACAGCAGTTGACTTAGGCTGAAGAATATTTCAATTAGCTACCATATTGCTAACCCTGGCTACTGAAAAGCTAGATTGTCCTTGTCTGATCAGTGAAAGGAAGCGAGTCTTTACACAATACTTTTAAAGACAAATTAGGGTGGCAAGTGCTCCTGACAATGATAAAGGGAAAAGTTTAAGGCTTGCATTTAGATAAATTGCTCGGAAAATCTGATCCACCGGCTCTTTTCAAATATGATTCTACAAACATAATTTGCATAAATACGATAATTAAAATTCTGCCCACAGCATACTGCTGAACAAAAAAGGAAGTGGCGAGAAAATGGTATCAGATAATCAGGGGAGAAATGTTTAAAATGTCACGATGCAAAGTTCTCGGCTCTCCGTTAAATAAGTAATTCATTGCAAATGCTATCAAAGGGAGAGAAAATTAAGTTTGATATAGAAGAATCTAATATTTGATGGCCTGATTTTTTTAATGACTTATTGTTTCTTTCAGTCCAACATTTTTTATTATTCTTGCTTTCAAGATCAATTTAGTGAAAACAGAATTAAGGCCCCGGGTTGACTTCAAGTAGGTACTTTTTCAACTTGAGTGTTACACTCTACCGCATATTGTAATTTATATCACATGGTATATAGGGCAGGGGTTTTCAAACTTGGCCCTTTTATGACTTGTGGACTTCAACTCCCAGAAGCTATAGCTGGCTGAGGAATTCTGGGAGTTGAAGTCCACAAGTCATAAAAGGGCCAGGTTTGAAGACCCCTGGTACAGGGTCTCCTGCTTGATCAGGGGTTTGAACTAGAAAACTTCTAAGGTCCCTTCTGACTCTGTTATTCTGTACAGGTAGTCCTTGACTTATAACCACAACTGAGCCCCCAATTTTTTGTTGCTAAATGAGAAAGTTCTTAAGTGACTTTTGCAACCTTTTGCAACCTTTCTGGTTTAGTGAATGGCTGCAGTTGTTAAGTTAGTAACAGAGTTGTTAAGTTTGTAATAAGGTTGTTAAGTGGATCTGGCTTCCGCATTGACTTTGCTTGTTAGAAGTTTGGAAAAGGTGATCACATGACCCCAGGACACTGCAACCGTCATAAATACGAACCAGTTGCCAAGCATCCAAATTCTGATCATGTGATCGTGGGGACGCTACAACGGCCGTATGTGTGAAAAACGGTCATAAAACAATTTTTCCCAGTGATGTTGTAACTTCGAAAAGTCACTAAATGAGCTTTTTTGTAAGTCAAGGACTGCCTGTAGTCTGTATTCTAAGCTCAAAATGCAAAAATGCAATCTGCTGTTTATATGAGTCATTCCAAGATACACACAGGAGCATCTCTGCCTCCCCAAAGGAACATTCTGTTGACACTTGTGTATAAATTTGCAAGGAGGAGAAACATCTGGGCAGGAAGAAGCCTGACAATTTGCATTCTCTCCGTGGGTGGAAGCAAAGATGGGGAAAGTTTTTCATGGGTAAAAAAAAACCTTCCTTTTAAAGAAAATAAAAAATGAAGAAAATTCTTTTCCCCCCCACACCTTTGGGTTTATAGTCCAGTCAAAATAGCAATAGCACTTAGACTTATATACTGCTCCATAGTGTAAACCTCTCTAAGTGGTTTACAGAGTCAGTGTTTTGCCCCCAGCAATCTGGATCCTCACTTTACCGACTTCAGAAGGATGGAAGTCTGAGTCAACCTTAAGCTGGTCAGAATTGAACTGTTGGCTATCGGTAGAATTAGCCTGCCATACTGCATTCTAACCACTGCGCCACCACAGCTCTTAAAGTGAACTGTTGAAAGTGAACTGCAAAGGAATGAACTTAAGCTGCATTTCCCGGTGTTGGTGACTTTTAGTTGCATGGACTACAGCTCCCAAAATCCTCCTGCCAAGCATGGCCATTGGTGAGAATTCTGGAAACCAAGGAAAACCAAGTCCACTTGCCTTTTGAAAAAGCATCTTTGGGACAGACTGGGTAATATTGGATTAAGTAATTTATGTAGTATAATGTTGGGGGATGGAGATTCTGTCAAGGGAACCAACAGATAAAAGAGGGTATAGCCTGTAGCTACAGTGGGCTAATGCCTCCTTAAGTAACACCAACTGCCTGCAATTAGTGCAGGTTCGAGTCCCACCAGGCTCGAGGTTGACTCAGCCTTCCATCCTTCCGAGGTAGGTAAAATGAGGACCCAGATTGTTGGGGGCAATTAAGCTGACTTTGTAATAATGCCGCTTGGGTGTGTGTGTGAAAGCCCTAATAAGCAGGCATATACATAGAATGAAGGCTACTGCTAAGCTTGTAAGCCGCCCTGAGTCTTCGGAGAAGGGCGGGATATAAATGGAATTAAAATAAAATAAAATAAAATAAAATAAAATAAAATAAAATAAAATAAATAAATAATGGATGGGGAAACAGGCTCAGAAGGGATCCTTCCTAGTTACTTGGACTGTAAAGGAGATGGGGATGGGAGGTGGATTATACTTTGTGGATTTGCAAAAGTCTGTCAATCTAGCTTCACAGTAGAGTAGAATTAGCTCATCTGTTGTGATTCCTGTTGGTTTACCCCACCAAACTGACAGTGAATTGTCTAGGCTGTTTACAATTAAGTTAGCAATCTCTCTTTAGGGACTTCCACCCATTCCAAATACTCACCCTCCTCCCAATTTTTGCAGAGTACAAAGGTTCTTATGGGAAGGACCAAGAAATTTGTCTCCCTTTCCCCCCATGAAGTATATTTTTATTGCATCTGTAACATTAACAGAAGAAAAAGGGCATTTTCCAAAAACAAAACAAACAAAACCTTCTTACAAAAATCTGTTATATAAGTCAAAAGAGTACAAGGAAGAACAATAATGGGGAAAAAATCCATCAGCACTGGCATTATCTAAACCCTAACAACAGCAAACCACAATTGCACACTGGAGTTTTCCCAATGTTACTTTGAGAGGCTGGGAACTTAGCTGATTTTCTGCATGAAAAAATAGATGCCTTACAAGAATGCTACAACCTTCAGTCTGTATCTGGGCCATCTGCACAACTGTGGGCATTGGGAATAATAAAATAATTCAAGAAAGATGTTGACCACAACATACATAAAATGAGGCAGGGCTTCAATCATGTAGCTGCAAGATGCCATTTTGATATTTCTGACATCCTCTGTGGATATTCCTGACCATATATATTAGATACTTTGATCAGTGCTCAGTCATCATCTCTGCCATGTATGCGTCTCCAGGGGATATGGTTAAAAAATGTCAAGGTGATGGTTGCAATGGTGCAATTTATTGTTTATTAAATAAATTTATACAAACACTCAACACACATCGGAGACTTTGGGTAGGTTACAACATTTACATCTATACACCCCCACCCCCCCCTTCATGGATTACTGCCTTGTTGTGGCGAAGGGGCTTGCGTAATTCAATGAAGCTATGAGCTATGCCGTGCAGGGCCACCCAAGACGGAAAGGTCATAGCAGAGAGTTCTGACAAAACGTGATCCACTGGAGAAGGAAATGGCAAACCACTCCAGTATCTTTGCCATGAAAACCCTATGGACAGTACCAAAAGGCAAAACGATATGATGCTGGAAGATGAGCCCCTCAGGTCGGAAGGCGTCCAATATGCTACTGGAGAAGAGCAGAGGGCTAGTACTAGTAGCGCCAGAAAGAATGAAGCGACTGGGCCAAAGCCGAAAGGACGCTCAGCTGTGGATGTGTCTGGTGGTGAAAGGAAAGTCCGATGCTGTAAAGATTCTTTCTCCATAGGAACCTGGAATGTAAGATCCATGAATCAAGGAAAGCTGGACGTGGTCAAACAAGAGATGACAAGACTAAACATCGACATCTTAGGTATCAGCGAACTAAAATGGACAGGAATGGGTGAATTTAATTCAGACGACCATCAGGTATACTACTGCGGGCAAGAATCCCTCCGAAGAAATGGAGTAGCCTTCATAGTCAATAAAAGAGTAGGAAAAGCAATACTGGGATACAACCCTCAAAATGGCAGAATGATCTCAGTTCGAATCCAAGGCAAACCATTCAATATCACAGTAGTCCAAGTCTATGCCCCAACCACCAGTGCTGAAGAGGATGAAATTGACCGGTTCTATGAAGCCCTACAGCACCTTATAGAACTAACACCCAAAAATGATGTCCTTATCATCATGGGAGATTGGAATGCTAAAGTAGGAAGCCAAAAGATAACTGGAATAACAGGCAAGTTTGGCCTTGGAGTACAAAATGAAGCAGGGCACACGCTGATAGAATTTTGTCAAGAGAATACGATGGTCATAGCAAACACTCTTTTCCAACAACCCAAGAGACGGCTTTACACATGGACATCACCAGACGGTCAACACAGAAATCAGATTGACTATATGCTCTGCAGCCAAAGATGGAGAAGCTCTATACAGTCAGTAAAAACAAGACCAGGAGCTGACTGTGGCTCAGACCATGAGCTTCTTGTTGCAAAGTTTAGGCTTAAATTAAAGAAAGTAGGGAAAAGTGCTAGGCCAATCAGGTATGAATTAAATCATATCCCTGTTCAATATACAGTAGAGGTGACAAATAGATTTAAGGAATTAGATCTGATAGACAGAGTGCCTGAAGAACTATGGACAGAGGTTCGCAACATTGTACAACAGGTAGCAACCAAAACCATCCCAAAGAAAAAGAAATGCAAGAAAGCAAAATGGCTGTCTGAGGAAGCTTTGCAAATAGCTGAGGAAAGGAGGGAAGCGAAAGGCAAGGGAGAAAAAGAAAGATATGCCCAATTAAATGCAGAATTCCAAAGAATAGCTAGAAGAGATAAGAATGCCTTCTTAAATGAACAATGCAAAGAAATAGAAAAAAACAATAGAATAGGGAGGACCAGAGATGTTTTCAAGAAAATTGGAGAGATGAAGGGAACGTTTAATGCAAAAATGGGCATGATAAAGGACCAAAATGGCAGGGACCTAACAGAGGCAGAAGAGATTAAGAAGAGGTGGCAAAATTACACAGAAGAACTATACAAGAATGAGCTTAACGTCCCTGATAATCACAATGAGGTGGTCACTGACCTCGAGCCAGACATCCTAGAATGTGAAGTGAAGTGGGCCTTAGAAAAGCTGAGCAACAACAAAGCTAGTGGAGGTGACAGTATTCCAGCTGAGCTATTCAAAATCTTAAAAGACGATGCAGTAAAAGTGCTACACTCAATTTGCCAGCAAATTTGGAAAACTCAACAGTGGCCACAGGATTGAAAAGATCAGTTTACATTCCAATTCCAAAGAAAGGCAGTGCCAAAGAATGTTCAAACTATCGCACCATTTCACTCATTTCTCATGCTAGTAAAGTTATGCTTAAAATTCTACAAGCTAGACTCCAGCAGTATGTGGATCGAGAACTACCAGAAGTACAGGCAGGATTTCGAAGAGGCAGAGGAACTAGAGATCAAATTGCTAACATACGCTGGATCATGGAGAAAGCTAGAGAGTTCCAGAAAAACATCTACTTCTGCTTCATTGACTATGCTAAAGCCTTTGATTGTGTGGATCATAACAAACTCTGGCAAGTCCTTAAAGAGATGGGCATACCAGACCATCTTATTTGTCTCTTGAGAAACCTATATGCAGGCCAAGAAGCAACAGTGAGAACTGAACACGGAACCACTGATTGGTTCAAAATTGGGAAAGGAGTCCGGCAAGGCTGTATACTGTCGCCTTGCCTATTTAACTTATATGCAGAGCACATCATGAGAAAGGCAGGGCTAGATGAATCAAAAGTTGGAATTAAGATTGCCGGAAGAAACATCAACAACCTAAGATATGCAGATGATACCACTCTAATGGCAGAAAGTGAAGAGGAACTAAAGAGCCTCTTGTTGCGAGTGAAGAAGGAGAGTGCAAAAGTTGGGTTGAAACTTAACATTAAGAAAACCAAGATCATGGCATCCGGCCCTCTCAATTCCTGGCAAATAGATGGGGAAGAAATGGAGGTAGTGACAGATTTTATTTTCCTGGGCTCCAAGATCACTGCAGATGGGGGCTGCAGCCAAGAAATTAAAAGACGCTTGCTCCTGGGGAGGAAAGCCATGGCAAATGTAGACAGCACACTAAAAAGCAGAGACATCACCCTGTCAACAAAAGTGCGTATAGTCAAGGCTATGGTCTTCCCAGTTGCAATGTATGGCAGTGAAAGTTGGACCATAAGAAAGGCTGAGCGCCAAAGAATTGAGGCCTTTGAACTATGGTGCTGGAGAAGACTCTTGCGAGTCCCTTGGACTGCAAGGCGATCAAACCGGTCAGTCCTAGAGGAGATCAACCCTGACTGCTCTTTAGAAGGCCAGATCCTGAAGCTAAAACTCAAATACTTTGGCCACCTAATGAGAAGGAAGGACTCACTGGAGAAGAGCCTAATGCTGGGAAAGATTGAGGGCAATAGAAGAAGGGGACGACAGAGAATGAGGTGGCTGGATGGAGTCACTGAAGCAGTAGGCGTGAGCTTAAATGGACTCCAGAAGATGGTAGAGGACAGGAAGGCCTGGAGGAACATTGTCCATAGGGTCGCGATGGGTCGGACACGACTTCGCAACTAACAACAACAACAACCCCCACCCCAATAACAGCAACCATACAATCAAATCGACCATTTGATTTCCATCTCCATTTGTTGTCCCTTGGCCTTCTGACATTTTTAGGACCTTTCAGAAAAGCCACAGGGTTTGAGCCAACCATATCTTGGGAAAATGTTCCCTAGAGAAGGGGCCACCACTGAGAAGGCCCTTTTTCACGGTCACACCAGACGTACATCCACAATCAATGGGACCCGTAAGATACCCTTCCTTCCCATCCTAGTGGGCCAGATTGTCAAGGTTGAATTGCTAAGATGCTTGCTAACCTCTGTTGCTACTCAGCTTGCCATAGAAACAGGGGGGAGGGAGAGCCTGAGAAAGAAATGGGAGTTAAGAAGCTGTCCATGGACCATGAGACCCAAGGTCACATAAGCAGGTGTCTTACGGAGAAGTGGATCGTTCCCATAACAAACTGAATAGATGTGGTTGGGCAATGTGAACATTTGATTGGGTGGGGGGGTTATGAAAAGCTATTGTTAACTAACCAAATTTTCGTGGGGGAAAATTAGAGTTGATTTTGCTTCTTCAGTGCCAGATGTGTATTCAATAAAGTTTATCTCTTATGGCACCTCAAGACCGTAAATTTTCTTCAATATTGAATTTGCTAGCTGGACAGTTGTAATAGGGCAGAAGTTGGTCCTTCAAGTAGCCTGGCCCTAAGCCAGGCAGGACTTTAAACATGATAAGCAGCACCTTGAAGCAGATGGGTTAGCCAGTGTCTGTATGAGATGACTAGGCTGAGCCTGAGAGTGGGGTCAAATATATCAGTAGTCTGGAGTTGCTATGCTCATACAACAAACCTAATTCCAGCCCCCCATGAATTCCGTTGAATTTATCTAGCACTAATTTGCCTTGACCATTAGTAGATCAGATTCTTGTGTATAACTAGCATGAAATAAACCCATAATGCTTTTGAACTCTATTCCAGCTCCTGATTTCTTGCACTTGACAGTGTCACATATAAAACAGATGGAGCTTCAGTCTTACTTTTATGGCCAACATCTTGACTTTTTTTTTAAATCATACCACTGTCCTTTGTGAAATTGTATACTTTATAATTTCTTCTTTATTTAATCATCTTTGGTCATAGCTAATTGAAAGGCCGATTCTAAGAACTTCCTGGTGATTTCTCCCATCACCCAACACCATCAAAATTCAGAGAAAGTGATTGCTGCACGCAATCGCTCTGCAGTTGAGATACAGAAATTGCAGTTCAAATACATAAATTTTGAGTGGTGATTCATACCCAACTCTCTTGAACTTTCCATTTTTAAAGAGGTCTGTTTGAATTTTTTCTTATTAATCTGCTAAATCAACCTATCTTCCTTAAGATTTTTTTTAAAAAAGAGCTGCAATGGTTATGAAAGCAACAGATAAATCTTTTCCCTAAAATAACCTGAGAACAATTAAAAAAATAATAATCAAGCAACATTTCATGTCAACCTCAAATCTGGAGATTTCATTCCAGCTGAAGAAAGAGATGACAACACCCTTAAAAAATAACGTTTACCAAAATATTTAGTGAAATGTCTTGGAAAAGGACACACATATCCTGTTTCTTTCACCTTCAGGGTTTGAGAACAGAGCTGTCTCCATTTGAGTGATGCTTTAGCCACAAGGAAGAAAGTATAACAGCAATAAAATGCTACTTTGTCAGAGCAAATGGATTTTTAAATTGAATTCTTATCAAATTAACCATTCATCAAGATCAGGCAATATTGCACAAATAAATTTTGCCAGGACTCAGACAATCTGCTTTGTTGAAGCTATTGAAAAAAAGAACAAATCCTAATATGATTACCCAGCTGGTCTAACAGTGCAAGGTACAAGACACATTGAATGGGACAGGCTACAAGGTAATGGTCCTCAACCTTTATGACTTGGTGGCCTGGCGGAGGGAGGAGGGAAGAAGAAGGGAACCAGCCTGCTGCTTGTGCAAGTTGAGCTGTGTGTGTGTGTGTGCGTGTGCACGTGCCAGGCCACCCCTTGTGTAAACTGAGCTGCGTGCGTGTGCTGGGTTGCTGCTTGCGCAAGCTGAGCTGCATACTTGCACTGGCTAACTGCTCATGCAGCCCTGTCCTGAATGGCCGTTGCCCAGCAGTGGGCTGCTGGGTTGAGGACCCCTGGTCTAAGTCACCTGGGCTATTTATCTCTCAGGTACTGAGGCTTAAGTGCAAACAGAGCGGGGAAAACATAGATACTAGGATGGGGTGTAACCTAGCAGGCTCCAATCTTTTAGGCACGAGGGACTGGTTCCATGGAAAGATGTTTTTCCATTGACCAGAGGGAGCATAGTTTTGTGCGCTGTCTACATCCCATGAGGCTTCACTCATTTGCCTGGTCCAGATTCTGGTGCATTGCAGATCGGTGCTGGTCCATGGCCCAGGGGTTGCGGACCTCGACTATAAGAGACAGGTGTGGACAGGGTGAGAGGGAGAAGAGGGAGGAAGGAAGGAAGGGAGGGAGGGAGGGAGGGAGGGAGGAGAAGAACTGCATACTGCTCAGACTCTTTCTGTGATAGATGGATGAGAGGGAGAAGAGAGAAGAGAAAGGGGAAAGAAGGAGAAGGAGAAGGAGGAGAAGAAGCTCATTATAGTCACATGGTCATTTCAGGAACTGCTGAAAAAGATGCAGCCATTAAAAGTAAAGTCACATGCTGCTATGAGAATATCTACCATTTTGCTCTGGGAAATGAAAGGAGTCCCAGAATGATTTTACATCTTCAAAAACTAGTTAAACCTCCTCTATTCCTAAATAGACCAATGATTTTTTTTCTCTAGGCACTTAATAAAAAATGCAAACATAAATCTGCTGGAGCAGATTTTTGTAATGCAAGCTGAATTCAATTTACACCAATAAAATAGATTTACACTGATCAAATGGATCTTATACCAATAAAACTGATTAGATTTATACTAATCTATGCATTGCTAATCAGCATTGTGGGCAATAGCTTTCTTCCCTAGTTTGAATAATGGAGCTCGCTTCCTATAGGGATGAATTAAATATTCAGTTTTGCTTTCTTCTTCCTTCCATCTTTTTTTTTTTAAAAAAAAAAATCTTGATTTTTTTTCCCTGTTCAGCTATGCAGGAATCTGGAATTTTATTTTAATTTGTAACAAAAGGAAGCAGAACCCAATTCTCATTCATTTGCAGCAACCAAATTTAACCCTTATATCAAATAGCCCTAATTTCAAGCTAAGATACTTGCTCACTAAATAGCTCTTAAAGATGAGATGCCCTTCAGCATTAATAAACTCAGTCTACATACCCATCATATTGTTCCCTTTTAGGATAGCAAAGTCATTCAAAGTGTAGAAAATGGAGAGGAAATTGCAAGGCTAAGAAACAAAAGGTGTAAGGTAAGAAAAACTAAAGGAAATATCGTTCCATCTACCGTAGTTCAGTGTTTCTCTTACATGGCTGTTTCAAGTGGTGTGGAGTTCACTTCCCAGAATTCGATGGGAGTTGGTCCATTTGTCTTAAAATGGCCAAGTTTGAGAAACACTGATCTCATTTATATTGACACAATTCAATATACCTGTCCTTACAAAGCATCCCTGCTTGTACCATGTTTGTAGACTATTTAATAATTGCCTTTTGTTCTTTCAACTTCTTAACTATTTATTTTTCAGGATGTTCTCAGCTGCATCGGATGTCTCCAGCTCCATAAGATAAGATAACCTTTATTGTCATTTTTTTTTTTACTGTGGGCACAACGGCACACATCAAAAATGAAATTTAGTTGCCCGCTCTCAAAATGGAACACATACATGACACACACCTAAACATACTATACACAACATATGTATAGACCCACATCCCTACATATACATAACAAATAAATATTAAATATTAAATACTGTCCATCTTGAATATATAACAGAAGGAAGAAGCTTGAGAGTTCACAAGGTTAATACTGTATGGAATGAAACTATAGCTGAATCTGGATGTTCTGCTACGGATACCATGGAGACTCCTCCCAGAAGGTAACAAGGAAAACAGGTCATGAAGAGGATGTGTAGTGTTCCAGACAATCTTATGGACCCCCTGCTCAAGCAATGCTTATGTGCCCTGTCCTGGATGGGAGGGAGGGAACTGCCAATGATCTTTTCAGCCATCCTCACCACTCTCTGCACTGCCTTCCTGTCTGAAGCAGTGATGCTTCCAAACCAGAATGTGATGCTGTATGACAGGATGCTCTTGATCGTTCCCCTGTAGAAAGTGGTCAGGACAGGGGAAGGAAGATGTGCTTTTCTCATGTGACACAGACCTGACACCATCTTTCCTGGTCTTCCCCTTCCTTTTGATCTATTGATTCTCCTGTTGTATTGTGGTTTCGCAGTCCCATCCTTATTCATTCTCTCCATATCACCAAATGATCTCAATAGACTTGTTTCATAATGTTCTATTCAATCCACATTCCACGGGGTCCTTAATGCTTTCTGAGCTTGGTGATTTTCTTGCAGACATTTCATTAACCAACTAAGTAACATCATCAGTGCTAGCTAACTAATGTAACACTGAATGAGCGTGAATTGATAGAACTCTTTAAACTCTTTAAAGATTTAAATTCAGACCATCGGAATTGGATGGAGAAATGGCTAGATTTTAGGTGGAATGACTTGGGGTCACTGATGTGGGGGGACAGAGGGATCTTAAGGATGGAAATAGAATTGGTTTGCTTTTCATCCCCTCACTGACACTTCTTTTGGAAATAAATAATAGTTGGGTGCAGCTATTGTGTGAGAGGGTGAGGGTGTTGTTTTGTTTCCCAATGGATGGACTAACTCCAGCCCTTCGGCCACTTCTATTATCCAGCAACAAAGATATATGACAGCTGGAAAGCAATTTTGGATGCCTTCCCGAATAACAAAATAGTAGCATATTTGACAAACTATTTTAGTGCCCATAGTAAGAGAGATAATGATAATTAGCCAAGTGCTTTATGCTCAAATGCTCTTGAATGCCAACACAGAAAATGCAATATTTTCAATCATGATAATTGAAAAGATTATTAAGCTTATCTAAAATAACTCCTCTCCTTCTCAACACCTCCCTCCTCTGCGCAAGCTTGGCACATCTGTTACTGAGCATTTGTGTATACAGATGTACAAATTTGATTACCTGATTCAATTCTCATGTTTGCGGTTAGAGAGAGGTAGGAGGTGGGGATGTACAGCATGAATGTGTGTGTGTATGGTGTGAAGGTTTCCTTGATCAAAAGGGGGCCATTATGTAGCTGACCTTCAGTCCTAGGGTGCTACCTTTTCTGAGCTGCAAAAATCTAGTTGACCCTGAGATGGTAGTAAAAAATATAGAAAATCTATCTGTTGTCATATTGTGGTCAGTTAGACTTCTGCAGTCCATATCTGGGATCTCTAGAGAAGAATCAAGGTTGACAGATGAGTATAGTCTACATCTGTCTAGGTTAGGGGTGGACAACCTATGGCTCTAGGAGTGCATGCAGTCCCTTCCTTCCTTCCTTCCTTCCTTCCTTCCTTCCTTCCTTCCTTCCTTCCTTCCTTCCTTCCTTCCTTCCTCCCTCCTCCCTCCCTCCCTCCCTCCCTCCCTCCATCTCTTCCTCCATCCCAACCAGAAGCCAGCTGGAGAATTCTGGCAGTTGAAATCTGCACATCTTCAAGTTGTCATGGTTGAGGAGCATTGAGTTAGACAGTCAATGCTGGCAATCAAATGGCTGGATTATTAAGAGTGGCATTGTACCAACCTCTTCAAACTTTGACAGATCCTATGATGAACATACTTGGAATTCTGAGAGAATGTTGCATAAATGTTGTACTTTATGACAAAAGGCCACTACAATTAGCCAGATGAAAAACTTTGTAGGCACAAAGGACACTGATAATCGTCTCAAAGGAGTTTTTTTTTCCCCAAAAGGCAACTGGACTGTATTTTCCTTGAGGAAGAAGAAGACATTTTGCTTCTCATCCAAGAAGCTTCATCAGTTCTGGTGGGTGGGGGCGATGGAAAAATTAGTTCTGACAGGATGGGGAGCGGGTTGGAAGATAAAAGAGGCCATTTATGTTAAACTTGAGCATCCTTCTCTTAACAGAGGAGGAAGGATAAGACACCACCTATTTCCTGTCCATTACACAATCC